>NW_027369706.1:0-40813 GCF_046119375.1 Phyllobates terribilis | reverse complement strand
CATTGATTTTTGCCATTGAAAAACGTCCAGAAATGTTTGAAGCTACTGACTGAATGAAAGGAGCTGGCATCTCACTCTCTTTGAATCTTCTTTATCATGCTAGGATTAACAGGAAAAAGCTAAAAATTTCAGAATTGCACCTTGCAATGTGGAGATATTACTGTTTGTGCATTTACAATATTCATTGATTTTTGCCATTGAAAAACATGTTTTTCATATACCAGAAATGTTTGAAGCTACTGACTGAATGAAAGGAGCTGGCATCTCACTCTCTTTGAATCTTCTTTATCATGCTAGGATTAGCAGGAAAAAGCAAAAAATTTCAGAATTGCACCGTGCAATGTGGAGATATTACTGTTTGTGCATTTACAATATTCATTGATTTTTGCCATTGAAAAACATGTTTTTCATATACCAGAAATGTTTGAAGCTACTGACTGAATGAAAGGAGCTGGCATCTCACTCTCTTTGAATCTTCTTTATCATGCTAGGATTAGCAGGAAAAAGCTAAAAATTTCAGAATTGCACCTTGCAATGTGGAGATATTACTGTTTGTGCATTTACAATATTCATTGATTTTTGCCATTGAAAAACATGTTTTTCATATACCAGAAATGTTTGAAGCTACTGACTGAATGAAAGGAGCTGGCATCTCACTCTCTTTGAATCTTCTTTATCATGCTAGGATTAGCAGGAAAAAGCTAAAAATTTCAGAATTGCACCTTGCAATGTGGAGATATTACTGTTTGTGCATTTACAATATTCATTGATTTTTGCCATTGAAAAACATGTTTTTCATATACCAGAAATGTTTGAAGCTACTGACTGAATGAAAGGAGCTGGCATCTCACTCTCTTTGAATCTTCTTTATCATGCTAGGATTAACAGGAAAAAGCTAAAAATTTCAGAATTGCACCTTGCAATGTGGAGATATTACTGTTTGTGCATTTACAATATTCATTGATTTTTGCCATTGAAAAACGTCCAGAAATGTTTGAAGCTACTGACTGAATGAAAGGAGCTGGCATCTCACTCTCTTTGAATCTTCTTTATCATGCTAGGATTAACAGGAAAAAGCTAAAAATTTCAGAATTGCACCGTGCAATGTGGAGATATTACTGTTTGTGCATTTACAATATTCATTGATTTTTGCCATTGAAAAACGTCCAGAAATGTTTGAAGCTACTGACTGAATGAAAGGAGCTGGCATCTCACTCTCTTTGAATCTTCTTTATCATGCTAGGATTAGCAGGAAAAAGCAAAAAATTTCAGAATTGCACCTTGCAATGTGGAGATATTACTGTTTGTGCATTTACAATATTCATTGATTTTTGCCATTGAAAAACATGTTTTTCATATACCAGAAATGTTTGAAGCTACTGACTGAATGAAAGGAGCTGGCATCTCACTCTCTTTGAATCTTCTTTATCATGCTAGGATTAACAGGAAAAAGCTAAAAATTTCAGAATTGCACCTTGCAATGTGGAGATATTACTGTTTGTGCATTTACAATATTCATTGATTTTTGCCATTGAAAAACGTCCAGAAATGTTTGAAGCTACTGACTGAATGAAAGGAGCTGGCATCTCACTCTCTTTGAGTCTTCTTTATCATGCTAGGATTAACAGGAAAAAGCTAAAAATTTCAGAATTGCACCGTGCAATGTGGAGATATTACTGTTTGTGCATTTACAATATTCATTGATTTTTGCCATTGAAAAACATGTTTTTCATATACCAGAAATGTTTGAAGCTACTGACTGAATGAAAGGAGCTGGCATCTCACTCTCTTTGAATCTTCTTTATCATGCTAGGATTAACAGGAAAAAGCAAAAAATTTCAGAATTGCACCGTGCAATGTGGAGATATTACTGTTTGTGCATTTACAATATTCATTGATTTTTGCCATTGAAAAACATGTTTTTCATATACCAGAAATGTTTGAAGCTACTGACTGAATGAAAGGAGCTGGCATCTCACTCTCTTTGAATCTTCTTTATCATGCTAGGATTAGCAGGAAAAAGCTAAAAATTTCAGAATTGCACCTTGCAATGTGGAGATATTACTGTTTGTGCATTTACAATATTCATTGATTTTTGCCATTGAAAAACATGTTTTTCATATACCAGAAATGTTTGAAGCTACTGACTGAATGAAAGGAGCTGGCATCTCACTCTCTTTGAATCTTCTTTATCATGCTAGGATTAGCAGGAAAAAGCAAAAAATTTCAGAATTGCACCTTGCAATGTGGAGATATTACTGTTTGTGCATTTACAATATTCATTGATTTTTGCCATTGAAAAACGTCCAGAAATGTTTGAAGCTACTGACTGAATTAAAGGAGCTGGCATCTCACTCTCTTTGAATCTTCTTTATCATGCTAGGATTAACAGGAAAAAGCTAAAAATTTCAGAATTGCACCTTGCAATGTGGAGATATTACTGTTTGTGCATTTACAATATTCATTGATTTTTGCCATTGAAAAACATGTTTTTCATATACCAGAAATGTTTGAAGCTACTGACTGAATGAAAGGAGCTGGCATCTCACTCTCTTTGAATCTTCTTTATCATGCTAGGATTAGCAGGAAAAAGCAAAAAATTTCAGAATTGCACCTTGCAATGTGGAGATATTACTGTTTGTGCATTTACAATATTCATTGATTTTTGCCATTGAAAAACATGTTTTTCATATACCAGAAATGTTTGAAGCTACTGACTGAATGAAAGGAGCTGGCATCTCACTCTCTTTGAATCTTCTTTATCATGCTAGGATTAACAGGAAAAAGCTAAAAATTTCAGAATTGCACCGTGCAATGTGGAGATATTACTGTTTGTGCATTTACAATATTCATTGATTTTTGCCATTGAAAAACATGTTTTTCATATACCAGAAATGTTTGAAGCTACTGACTGAATGAAAGGAGCTGGCATCTCACTCTCTTTGAATCTTCTTTATCATGCTAGGATTAGCAGGAAAAAGCAAAAAATTTCAGAATTGCACCTTGCAATGTGGAGATATTACTGTTTGTGCATTTACAATATTCATTGATTTTTGCCATTGAAAAACATGTTTTTCATATACCAGAAATGTTTGAAGCTACTGACTGAATGAAAGGAGCTGGCATCTCACTCTCTTTGAATCTTCTTTATCATGCTAGGATTAGCAGGAAAAAGCAAAAAATTTCAGAATTGCACCTTGCAATGTGGAGATATTACTGTTTGTGCATTTACAATATTCATTGATTTTTGCCATTGAAAAACGTCCAGAAATGTTTGAAGCTACTGACTGAATGAAAGGAGCTGGCATCTCACTCTCTTTGAATCTTCTTTATCATGCTAGGATTAGCAGGAAAAAGCAAAAAATTTCAGAATTGCACCGTGCAATGTGGAGATATTACTGTTTGTGCATTTATAATATTCATTGATTTTTGCCATTGAAAAACATGTTTTTCATATACCAGAAATGTTTGAAGCTACTGACTGAATGAAAGGAGCTGGCATCTCACTCTCTTTGAATCTTCTTTATCATGCTAGGATTAACAGGAAAAAGCTAAAAATTTCAGAATTGCACCTTGCAATGTGGAGATATTACTGTTTGTGCATTTACAATATTCATTGATTTTTGCCATTGAAAAACGTCCAGAATTGTTTGAAGCTACTGACTGAATGAAAGGAGCTGGCATCTCACTCTCTTTGAATCTTCTTTATCATGCTAGGATTAGCAGGAAAAAGCAAAAAATTTCAGAATTGCACCGTGCAATGTGGAGATATTACTGTTTGTGCATTTACAATATTCATTGATTTTTGCCATTGAAAAACATGTTTTTCATATACCAGAAATGTTTGAAGCTACTGACTGAATGAAAGGAGCTGGCATCTCACTCTCTTTGAATCTTCTTTATCATGCTAGGATTAACAGGAAAAAGCTAAAAATTTCAGAATTGCACCTTGCAATGTGGAGATATTACTGTTTGTGCATTTACAATATTCATTGATTTTTGCCATTGAAAAACGTCCAGAAATGTTTGAAGCTACTGACTGAATGAAAGGAGCTGGCATCTCACTCTCTTTGAATCTTCTTTATCATGCTAGGATTAGCAGGAAAAAGCAAAAAATTTCAGAATTGCACCTTGCAATGTGGAGATATTACTGTTTGTGCATTTACAATATTCATTGATTTTTGCCATTGAAAAACATGTTTTTCATATACCAGAAATGTTTGAAGCTACTGACTGAATGAAAGGAGCTGGCATCTCACTCTCTTTGAATCTTCTTTATCATGCTAGGATTAACAGGAAAAAGCTAAAAATTTCAGAATTGCACCGTGCAATGTGGAGATATTACTGTTTGTGCATTTACAATATTCATTGATTTTTGCCATTGAAAAACGTCCAGAAATGTTTGAAGCTACTGACTGAATGAAAGGTGCTGGCATCTCACTCTCTTTGAATCTTCTTTATCATGCTAGGATTAGCAGGAAAAAGCAAAAAATTTCAGAATTGCACCGTGCAATGTGGAGATATTACTGTTTGTGCATTTACAATATTCATTGATTTTTGCCATTGAAAAACGTCCAGAAATGTTTGAAGCTACTGACTGAATGAAAGGAGCTGGCATCTCACTCTCTTTGAATCTTCTTTATCATGCTAGGATTAGCAGGAAAAAGCAAAAAATTTCAGAATTGCACCGTGCAATGTGGAGATATTACTGTTTGTGCATTTACAATATTCATTGATTTTTGCCATTGAAAAACATGTTTTTCATATACCAGAAATGTTTGAAGCTACTGACTGAATGAAAGGAGCTGGCATCTCACTCTCTTTGAATCTTCTTTATCATGCTAGGATTAACAGGAAAAAGCAAAAAATTTCAGAATTGCACCGTGCAATGTGGAGATATTACTGTTTGTGCATTTACAATATTCATTGATTTTTGCCATTGAAAAACATGTTTTTCATATACCAGAAATGTTTGAAGCTACTGACTGAATGAAAGGAGCTGGCATCTCACTCTCTTTGAATCTTCTTTATCATGCTAGGATTAGCAGGAAAAAGCTAAAAATTTCAGAATTGCACCTTGCAATGTGGAGATATTACTGTTTGTGCATTTACAATATTCATTGATTTTTGCCATTGAAAAACATGTTTTTCATATACCAGAAATGTTTGAAGCTACTGACTGAATGAAAGGAGCTGGCATCTCACTCTCTTTGAATCTTCTTTATCATGCTAGGATTAGCAGGAAAAAGCAAAAAATTTCAGAATTGCACCTTGCAATGTGGAGATATTACTGTTTGTGCATTTACAATATTCATTGATTTTTGCCATTGAAAAACGTCCAGAAATGTTTGAAGCTACTGACTGAATGAAAGGAGCTGGCATCTCACTCTCTTTGAATCTTCTTTATCATGCTAGGATTAACAGGAAAAAGCTAAAAATTTCAGAATTGCACCTTGCAATGTGGAGATATTACTGTTTGTGCATTTACAATATTCATTGATTTTTGCCATTGAAAAACATGTTTTTCATATACCAGAAATGTTTGAAGCTACTGACTGAATGAAAGGAGCTGGCATCTCACTCTCTTTGAATCTTCTTTATCATGCTAGGATTAGCAGGAAAAAGCAAAAAATTTCAGAATTGCACCTTGCAATGTGGAGATATTACTGTTTGTGCATTTACAATATTCATTGATTTTTGCCATTGAAAAACATGTTTTTCATATACCAGAAATGTTTGAAGCTACTGACTGAATGAAAGGAGCTGGCATCTCACTCTGAATCTTCTTTATCATGCTAGGATTAACAGGAAAAAGCTAAAAATTTCAGAATTGCACCGTGCAATGTGGAGATATTACTGTTTGTGCATTTACAATATTCATTGATTTTTGCCATTGAAAAACATGTTTTTCATATACCAGAAATGTTTGAAGCTACTGACTGAATGAAAGGAGCTGGCATCTCACTCTCTTTGAATCTTCTTTATCATGCTAGGATTAGCAGGAAAAAGCAAAAAATTTCAGAATTGCACCTTGCAATGTGGAGATATTACTGTTTGTGCATTTACAATATTCATTGATTTTTGCCATTGAAAAACATGTTTTTCATATACCAGAAATGTTTGAAGCTACTGACTGAATGAAAGGAGCTGGCATCTCACTCTCTTTGAATCTTCTTTATCATGCTAGGATTAGCAGGAAAAAGCAAAAAATTTCAGAATTGCACCTTGCAATGTGGAGATATTACTGTTTGTGCATTTACAATATTCATTGATTTTTGCCATTGAAAAACGTCCAGAAATGTTTGAAGCTACTGACTGAATGAAAGGAGCTGGCATCTCACTCTCTTTGAATCTTCTTTATCATGCTAGGATTAGCAGGAAAAAGCAAAAAATTTCAGAATTGCACCGTGCAATGTGGAGATATTACTGTTTGTGCATTTACAATATTCATTGATTTTTGCCATTGAAAAACATGTTTTTCATATACCAGAAATGTTTGAAGCTACTGACTGAATGAAAGGAGCTGGCATCTCACTCTCTTTGAATCTTCTTTATCATGCTAGGATTAACAGGAAAAAGCTAAAAATTTCAGAATTGCACCTTGCAATGTGGAGATATTACTGTTTGTGCATTTACAATATTCATTGATTTTTGCCATTGAAAAACGTCCAGAAATGTTTGAAGCTACTGACTGAATGAAAGGAGCTGGCATCTCACTCTCTTTGAATCTTCTTTATCATGCTAGGATTAGCAGGAAAAAGCAAAAAATTTCAGAATTGCACCTTGCAATGTGGAGATATTACTGTTTGTGCATTTACAATATTCATTGATTTTTGCCATTGAAAAACATGTTTTTCATATACCAGAAATGTTTGAAGCTACTGACTGAATGAAAGGAGCTGGCATCTCACTCTCTTTGAATCTTCTTTATCATGCTAGGATTAACAGGAAAAAGCTAAAAATTTCAGAATTGCACCTTGCAATGTGGAGATATTACTGTTTGTGCATTTACAATATTCATTGATTTTTGCCATTGAAAAACGTCCAGAAATGTTTGAAGCTACTGACTGAATGAAAGGAGCTGGCATCTCACTCTCTTTGAATCTTCTTTATCATGCTAGGATTAGCAGGAAAAAGCAAAAAATTTCAGAATTGCACCTTGCAATGTGGAGATATTACTGTTTGTGCATTTACAATATTCATTGATTTTTGCCATTGAAAAACATGTTTTTCATATACCAGAAATGTTTGAAGCTACTGACTGAATGAAAGGAGCTGGCATCTCACTCTCTTTGAATCTTCTTTATCATGCTAGGATTAACAGGAAAAAGCTAAAAATTTCAGAATTGCACCGTGCAATGTGGAGATATTACTGTTTGTGCATTTACAATATTCATTGATTTTTGCCATTGAAAAACGTCCAGAAATGTTTGAAGCTACTGACTGAATGAAAGGAGCTGGCATCTCACTCTCTTTGAATCTTCTTTATCATGCTAGGATTAGCAGGAAAAAGCAAAAAATTTCAGAATTGCACCGTGCAATGTGGAGATATTACTGTTTGTGCATTTACAATATTCATTGATTTTTGCCATTGAAAAACATGTTTTTCATATACCAGAAATGTTTGAAGCTACTGACTGAATGAAAGGAGCTGGCATCTCACTCTCTTTGAATCTTCTTTATCATGCTAGGATTAACAGGAAAAAGCTAAAAATTTCAGAATTGCACCGTGCAATGTGGAGATATTACTGTTTGTGCATTTACAATATTCATTGATTTTTGCCATTGAAAAACATGTTTTTCATATACCAGAAATGTTTGAAGCTACTGACTGAATGAAAGGAGCTGGCATCTCACTCTCTTTGAATCTTCTTTATCATGCTAGGATTAACAGGAAAAAGCTAAAAATTTCAGAATTGCACCTTGCAATGTGGAGATATTACTGTTTGTGCATTTACAATATTCATTGATTTTTGCCATTGAAAAACGTCCAGAAATGTTTGAAGCTACTGACTGAATGAAAGGAGCTGGCATCTCACTCTCTTTGAATCTTCTTTATCATGCTAGGATTAGCAGGAAAAAGCAAAAAATTTCAGAATTGCACCGTGCAATGTGGAGATATTACTGTTTGTGCATTTACAATATTCATTGATTTTTGCCATTGAAAAACATGTTTTTCATATACCAGAAATGTTTGAAGCTACTGACTGAATGAAAGGAGCTGGCATCTCACTCTCTTTGAATCTTCTTTATCATGCTAGGATTAACAGGAAAAAGCTAAAAATTTCAGAATTGCACCTTGCAATGTGGAGATATTACTGTTTGTGCATTTACAATATTCATTGATTTTTGCCATTGAAAAACGTCCAGAAATGTTTGAAGCTACTGACTGAATGAAAGGAGCTGGCATCTCACTCTCTTTGAATCTTCTTTATCATGCTAGGATTAGCAGGAAAAAGCAAAAAATTTCAGAATTGCACCTTGCAATGTGGAGATATTACTGTTTGTGCATTTACAATATTCATTGATTTTTGCCATTGAAAAACATGTTTTTCATATACCAGAAATGTTTGAAGCTACTGACTGAATGAAAGGAGCTGGCATCTCACTCTCTTTGAATCTTCTTTATCATGCTAGGATTAGCAGGAAAAAGCAAAAAATTTCAGAATTGCACCGTGCAATGTGGAGATATTACTGTTTGTGCATTTACAATATTCATTGATTTTTGCCATTGAAAAACATGTTTTTCATATACCAGAAATGTTTGAAGCTACTGACTGAATGAAAGGAGCTGGCATCTCACTCTCTTTGAATCTTCTTTATCATGCTAGGATTAGCAGGAAAAAGCAAAAAATTTCAGAATTGCACCTTGCAATGTGGAGATATTACTGTTTGTGCATTTACAATATTCATTGATTTTTGCCATTGAAAAACGTCCAGAAATGTTTGAAGCTACTGACTGAATGAAAGGAGCTGGCATCTCACTCTCTTTGAATCTTCTTTATCATGCTAGGATTAGCAGGAAAAAGCAAAAAATTTCAGAATTGCACCGTGCAATGTGGAGATATTACTGTTTGTGCATTTACAATATTCATTGATTTTTGCCATTGAAAAACATGTTTTTCATATACCAGAAATGTTTGAAGCTACTGACTGAATGAAAGGAGCTGGCATCTCACTCTCTTTGAATCTTCTTTATCATGCTAGGATTAACAGGAAAAAGCTAAAAATTTCAGAATTGCACCTTGCAATGTGGAGATATTACTGTTTGTGCATTTACAATATTCATTGATTTTTGCCATTGAAAAACGTCCAGAAATGTTTGAAGCTACTGACTGAATGAAAGGAGCTGGCATCTCACTCTCTTTGAATCTTCTTTATCATGCTAGGATTAGCAGGAAAAAGCAAAAAATTTCAGAATTGCACCTTGCAATGTGGAGATATTACTGTTTGTGCATTTACAATATTCATTGATTTTTGCCATTGAAAAACATGTTTTTCATATACCAGAAATGTTTGAAGCTACTGACTGAATGAAAGGAGCTGGCATCTCACTCTCTTTGAATCTTCTTTATCATGCTAGGATTAACAGGAAAAAGCTAAAAATTTCAGAATTGCACCTTGCAATGTGGAGATATTACTGTTTGTGCATTTACAATATTCATTGATTTTTGCCATTGAAAAACGTCCAGAAATGTTTGAAGCTACTGACTGAATGAAAGGAGCTGGCATCTCACTCTCTTTGAATCTTCTTTATCATGCTAGGATTAGCAGGAAAAAGCAAAAAATTTCAGAATTGCACCTTGCAATGTGGAGATATTACTGTTTGTGCATTTACAATATTCATTGATTTTTGCCATTGAAAAACATGTTTTTCATATACCAGAAATGTTTGAAGCTACTGACTGAATGAAAGGAGCTGGCATCTCACTCTCTTTGAATCTTCTTTATCATGCTAGGATTAACAGGAAAAAGCTAAAAATTTCAGAATTGCACCGTGCAATGTGGAGATATTACTGTTTGTGCATTTACAATATTCATTGATTTTTGCCATTGAAAAACGTCCAGAAATGTTTGAAGCTACTGACTGAATGAAAGGAGCTGGCATCTCACTCTCTTTGAATCTTCTTTATCATGCTAGGATTAGCAGGAAAAAGCAAAAAATTTCAGAATTGCACCGTGCAATGTGGAGATATTACTGTTTGTGCATTTACAATATTCATTGATTTTTGCCATTGAAAAACATGTTTTTCATATACCAGAAATGTTTGAAGCTACTGACTGAATGAAAGGAGCTGGCATCTCACTCTCTTTGAATCTTCTTTATCATGCTAGGATTAACAGGAAAAAGCTAAAAATTTCAGAATTGCACCGTGCAATGTGGAGATATTACTGTTTGTGCATTTACAATATTCATTGATTTTTGCCATTGAAAAACATGTTTTTCATATACCAGAAATGTTTGAAGCTACTGACTGAATGAAAGGAGCTGGCATCTCACTCTCTTTGAATCTTCTTTATCATGCTAGGATTAACAGGAAAAAGCTAAAAATTTCAGAATTGCACCTTGCAATGTGGAGATATTACTGTTTGTGCATTTACAATATTCATTGATTTTTGCCATTGAAAAACGTCCAGAAATGTTTGAAGCTACTGACTGAATGAAAGGAGCTGGCATCTCACTCTCTTTGAATCTTCTTTATCATGCTAGGATTAGCAGGAAAAAGCAAAAAATTTCAGAATTGCACCGTGCAATGTGGAGATATTACTGTTTGTGCATTTACAATATTCATTGATTTTTGCCATTGAAAAACATGTTTTTCATATACCAGAAATGTTTGAAGCTACTGACTGAATGAAAGGAGCTGGCATCTCACTCTCTTTGAATCTTCTTTATCATGCTAGGATTAACAGGAAAAAGCTAAAAATTTCAGAATTGCACCTTGCAATGTGGAGATATTACTGTTTGTGCATTTACAATATTCATTGATTTTTGCCATTGAAAAACGTCCAGAAATGTTTGAAGCTACTGACTGAATGAAAGGAGCTGGCATCTCACTCTCTTTGAATCTTCTTTATCATGCTAGGATTAGCAGGAAAAAGCAAAAAATTTCAGAATTGCACCTTGCAATGTGGAGATATTACTGTTTGTGCATTTACAATATTCATTGATTTTTGCCATTGAAAAACATGTTTTTCATATACCAGAAATGTTTGAAGCTACTGACTGAATGAAAGGAGCTGGCATCTCACTCTCTTTGAATCTTCTTTATCATGCTAGGATTAGCAGGAAAAAGCAAAAAATTTCAGAATTGCACCGTGCAATGTGGAGATATTACTGTTTGTGCATTTACAATATTCATTGATTTTTGCCATTGAAAAACGTCCAGAAATGTTTGAAGCTACTGACTGAATGAAAGGAGCTGGCATCTCACTCTCTTTGAATCTTCTTTATCATGCTAGGATTAACAGGAAAAAGCAAAAAATTTCAGAATTGCACCTTGCAATGTGGAGATATTACTGTTTGTGCATTTACAATATTCATTGATTTTTGCCATTGAAAAACGTCCAGAAATGTTTGAAGCTACTGACTGAATGAAAGGAGCTGGCATCTCACTCTCTTTGAATCTTCTTTATCATGCTAGGATTAGCAGGAAAAAGCAAAAAATTTCAGAATTGCACCTTGCAATGTGGAGATATTACTGTTTGTGCATTTACAATATTCATTGATTTTTGCCATTGAAAAACATGTTTTTCATATACCAGAAATGTTTGAAGCTACTGACTGAATGAAAGGAGCTGGCATCTCACTCTCTTTGAATCTTCTTTATCATGCTAGGATTAGCAGGAAAAAGCAAAAAATTTCAGAATTGCACCTTGCAATGTGGAGATATTACTGTTTGTGCATTTACAATATTCATTGATTTTTGCCATTGAAAAACATGTTTTTCATATACCAGAAATGTTTGAAGCTACTGACTGAATGAAAGGAGCTGACATCTCACTCTCTTTGAATCTTCTTTATCATGCTAGGATTAACAGGAAAAAGCTAAAAATTTCAGAATTGCACCGTGCAATGTGGAGATATTACTGTTTGTGCATTTACAATATTCATTGATTTTTGCCATTGAAAAACGTCCAGAAATGTTTGAAGCTACTGACTGAATGAAAGGAGCTGGCATCTCACTCTCTTTGAATCTTCTTTATCATGCTAGGATTAGCAGGAAAAAGCAAAAAATTTCAGAATTGCACCGTGCAATGTGGAGATATTACTGTTTGTGCATTTACAATATTCATTGATTTTTGCCATTGAAAAACATGTTTTTCATATACCAGAAATGTTTGAAGCTACTGACTGAATGAAAGGAGCTGGCATCTCACTCTCTTTGAATCTTCTTTATCATGCTAGGATTAACAGGAAAAAGCTAAAAATTTCAGAATTGCACCGTGCAATGTGGAGATATTACTGTTTGTGCATTTACAATATTCATTGATTTTTGCCATTGAAAAACATGTTTTTCATATACCAGAAATGTTTGAAGCTACTGACTGAATGAAAGGAGCTGGCATCTCACTCTCTTTGAATCTTCTTTATCATGCTAGGATTAACAGGAAAAAGCTAAAAATTTCAGAATTGCACCTTGCAATGTGGAGATATTACTGTTTGTGCATTTACAATATTCATTGATTTTTGCCATTGAAAAACGTCCAGAAATGTTTGAAGCTACTGACTGAATGAAAGGAGCTGGCATCTCACTCTCTTTGAATCTTCTTTATCATGCTAGGATTAGCAGGAAAAAGCAAAAAATTTCAGAATTGCACCGTGCAATGTGGAGATATTACTGTTTGTGCATTTACAATATTCATTGATTTTTGCCATTGAAAAACATGTTTTTCATATACCAGAAATGTTTGAAGCTACTGACTGAATGAAAGGAGCTGGCATCTCACTCTCTTTGAATCTTCTTTATCATGCTAGGATTAACAGGAAAAAGCTAAAAATTTCAGAATTGCACCTTGCAATGTGGAGATATTACTGTTTGTGCATTTACAATATTCATTGATTTTTGCCATTGAAAAACGTCCAGAAATGTTTGAAGCTACTGACTGAATGAAAGCAGCTGGCATCTCACTCTCTTTGAATCTTCTTTATCATGCTAGGATTAGCAGGAAAAAGCAAAAAATTTCAGAATTGCACCTTGCAATGTGGAGATATTACTGTTTGTGCATTTACAATATTCATTGATTTTTGCCATTGAAAAACATGTTTTTCATATACCAGAAATGTTTGAAGCTACTGACTGAATGAAAGGAGCTGGCATCTCACTCTCTTTGAATCTTCTTTATCATGCTAGGATTAGCAGGAAAAAGCAAAAAATTTCAGAATTGCACCGTGCAATGTGGAGATATTACTGTTTGTGCATTTACAATATTCATTGATTTTTGCCATTGAAAAACGTCCAGAAATGTTTGAAGCTACTGACTGAATGAAAGGAGCTGGCATCTCACTCTCTTTGAATCTTCTTTATCATGCTAGGATTAACAGGAAAAAGCAAAAAATTTCAGAATTGCACCTTGCAATGTGGAGATATTACTGTTTGTGCATTTACAATATTCATTGATTTTTGCCATTGAAAAACAAGTTTTTCATATACCAGAAATGTTTGAAGCTACTGACTGAATGAAAGGAGCTGGCATCTCACTCTCTTTGAATCTTCTTTATCATGCTAGGATTAGCAGGAAAAAGCAAAAAATTTCAGAATTGCACCTTGCAATGTGGAGATATTACTGTTTGTGCATTTACAATATTCATTGATTTTTGCCATTGAAAAACATGTTTTTCATATACCAGAAATGTTTGAAGCTACTGACTGAATGAAAGGAGCTGGCATCTCACTCTCTTTGAATCTTCTTTATCATGCTAGGATTAACAGGAAAAAGCTAAAAATTTCAGAATTGCACCGTGCAATGTGGAGATATTACTGTTTGTGCATTTACAATATTCATTGTTTTTTGCCATTGAAAAACATGTTTTTCATATACCAGAAATGTTTGAAGCTACTGACTGAATGAAAGGAGCTGGCATCTCACTCTCTTTGAATCTTCTTTATCATGCTAGGATTAGCAGGAAAAAGCAAAAAATTTCAGAATTGCACCTTGCAATGTGGAGATATTACTGTTTGTGCATTTACAATATTCATTGATTTTTGCCATTGAAAAACATGTTTTTCATATACCAGAAATGTTTGAAGCTACTGACTGAATGAAAGGAGCTGGCATCTCACTCTCTTTGAATCTTCTTTATCATGCTAGGATTAGCAGGAAAAAGCTAAAAATTTCAGAATTGCACCTTGCAATGTGGAGATATTACTGTTTGTGCATTTACAATATTCATTGATTTTTGCCATTGAAAAACATGTTTTTCATATACCAGAAATGTTTGAAGCTACTGACTGAATGAAAGGAGCTGGCATCTCACTCTCTTTGAATCTTCTTTATCATGCTAGGATTAACAGGAAAAAGCAAAAAATTTCAGAATTGCACCGTGCAATGTGGAGATATTACTGTTTGTGCATTTACAATATTCATTGATTTTTGCCATTGAAAAACATGTTTTTCATATACCAGAAATGTTTGAAGCTACTGACTGAATGAAAGGAGCTGGCATCTCACTCTCTTTGAATCTTCTTTATCATGCTAGGATTAGCAGGAAAAAGCAAAAAATTTCAGAATTGCACCTTGCAATGTGGAGATATTACTGTTTGTGCATTTACAATATTCATTGATTTTTGCCATTGAAAAACATGTTTTTCATATACCAGAAATGTTTGAAGCTACTGACTGAATGAAAGGAGCTGGCATCTCACTCTCTTTGAATCTTCTTTATCATGCTAGGATTAGCAGGAAAAAGCTAAAAATTTCAGAATTGCACCTTGCAATGTGGAGATATTACTGTTTGTGCATTTACAATATTCATTGATTTTTGCCATTGAAAAACATGTTTTTCATATACCAGAAATGTTTGAAGCTACTGACTGAATGAAAGGAGCTGGCATCTCACTCTCTTTGAATCTTCTTTATCATGCTAGGATTAGCAGGAAAAAGCTAAAAATTTCAGAATTGCACCGTGCAATGTGGAGATATTACTGTTTGTGCATTTACAATATTCATTGATTTTTGCCATTGAAAAACATGTTTTTCATATACCAGAAATGTTTGAAGCTACTGACTGAATGAAAGGAGCTGGCATCTCACTCTCTTTGAATCTTCTTTATCATGCTAGGATTAACAGGAAAAAGCTAAAAATTTCAGAATTGCACCGTGCAATGTGGAGATATTACTGTTTGTGCATTTACAATATTCATTGATTTTTGCCATTGAAAAACATGTTTTTCATATACCAGAAATGTTTGAAGCTACTGACTGAATGAAAGGAGCTGGCATCTCACTCTCTTTGAATCTTCTTTATCATGCTAGGATTAGCAGGAAAAAGCAAAAAATTTCAGAATTGCACCGTGCAATGTGGAGATATTACTGTTTGTGCATTTACAATATTCATTGATTTTTGCCATTGAAAAACATGTTTTTCATATACCAGAAATGTTTGAAGCTACTGACTGAATGAAAGGAGCTGGCATCTCACTCTCTTTGAATCTTCTTTATCATGCTAGGATTAGCAGGAAAAAGCAAAAAATTTCAGAATTGCACCTTGCAATGTGGAGATATTACTGTTTGTGCATTTACAATATTCATTGATTTTTGCCATTGAAAAACATGTTTTTCATATACCAGAAATGTTTGAAGCTACTGACTGAATGAAAGGAGCTGGCATCTCACTCTCTTTGAATCTTCTTTATCATGCTAGGATTAGCAGGAAAAAGCAAAAAATTTCAGAATTGCACCGTGCAATGTGGAGATATTACTGTTTGTGCATTTACAATATTCATTGATTTTTGCCATTGAAAAACGTCCAGAAATGTTTGAAGCTACTGACTGAATGAAAGGAGCTGGCATCTCACTCTCTTTGAATCTTCTTTATCATGCTAGGATTAACAGGAAAAAGCTAAAAATTTCAGAATTGCACCGTGCAATGTGGAGATATTACTGTTTGTGCATTTACAATATTCATTGATTTTTGCCATTGAAAAACATGTTTTTCATATACCAGAAATGTTTGAAGCTACTGACTGAATGAAAGGAGCTGGCATCTCACTCTCTTTGAATCTTCTTTATCATGCTAGGATTAACAGGAAAAAGCTAAAAATTTCAGAATTGCACCGTGCAATGTGGAGATATTACTGTTTGTGCATTTACAATATTCATTGATTTTTGCCATTGAAAAACGTCCAGAAATGTTTGAAGCTACTGATTGAATGAAAGGAGCTGGTATCTCACTCTCTTTGAATCTTCTTTATCATGCTAGGATTAGCAGGAAAAAGCAAAAAATTTCAGAATTGCACCTTGCAATGTGGAGATATTACTGTTTGTGCATTTACAATATTCATTGATTTTTGCCATTGAAAAACATGTTTTTCATATACCAGAAATGTTTGAAGCTACTGACTGAATGAAAGGAGCTGGCATCTCACTCTCTTTGAATCTTCTTTATCATGCTAGGATTAGCAGGAAAAAGCTAAAAATTTCAGAATTGCACCGTGCAATGTGGAGATATTACTGTTTGTGCATTTACAATATTCATTGATTTTTGCCATTGAAAAACGTCCAGAAATGTTTGAAGCTACTGACTGAATGAAAGGAGCTGGCATCTCACTCTCTTTGAATCTTCTTTATCATGCTAGGATTAGCAGGAAAAAGCAAAAAATTTCAGAATTGCACCTTGCAATGTGGAGATATTACTGTTTGTGCATTTACAATATTCATTGATTTTTGCCATTGAAAAACGTCCAGAAATGTTTGAAGCTACTGACTGAATGAAAGGAGCTGGCATCTCACTCTCTTTGAATCTTCTTTATCATGCTAGGATTAACAGGAAAAAGCAAAAAATTTCAGAATTGCACCTTGCAATGTGGAGATATTACTGTTTGTGCATTTACAATATTCATTGATTTTTGCCATTGAAAAACATGTTTTTCATATACCAGAAATGTTTGAAGCTACTGACTGAATGAAAGGAGCTGGCATCTCACTCTCTTTGAATCTTCTTTATCATGCTAGGATTAACAGGAAAAAGCTAAAAATTTCAGAATTGCACCGTGCAATGTGGAGATATTACTGTTTGTGCATTTACAATATTCATTGATTTTTGCCATTGAAAAACATGTTTTTCATATACCAGAAATGTTTGAAGCTACTGACTGAATGAAAGGAGCTGACATCTCACTCTCTTTGAATCTTCTTTATCATGCTAGGATTAGCAGGAAAAAGCAAAAAATTTCAGAATTGCACCGTGCAATGTGGAGATATTACTGTTTGTGCATTTACAATATTCATTGATTTTTGCCATTGAAAAACGTCCAGAAATGTTTGAAGCTACTGACTGAATGAAAGGAGCTGGCATCTCACTCTCTTTGAATCTTCTTTATCATGCTAGGATTAGCAGGAAAAAGCAAAAAATTTCAGAATTGCACCTTGCAATGTGGAGATATTACTGTTTGTGCATTTACAATATTCATTGATTTTTGCCATTGAAAAACATGTTTTTCATATACCAGAAATGTTTGAAGCTACTGACTGAATGAAAGGAGCTGGCATCTCACTCTCTTTGAATCTTCTTTATCATGCTAGGATTAACAGGAAAAAGCAAAAAATTTCAGAATTGCACCTTGCAATGTGGAGATATTACTGTTTGTGCATTTACAATATTCATTGATTTTTGCCATTGAAAAACATGTTTTTCATATACCAGAAATGTTTGAAGCTACTGACTGAATGAAAGGAGCTGGCATCTCACTCTCTTTGAATCTTCTTTATCATGCTAGGATTAGCAGGAAAAAGCTAAAAATTTCAGAATTGCACCGTGCAATGTGGAGATATTACTGTTTGTGCATTTACAATATTCATTGATTTTTGCCATTGAAAAACGTCCAGAAATGTTTGAAGCTACTGACTGAATGAAAGGAGCTGGCATCTCACTCTCTTTGAATCTTCTTTATCATGCTAGGATTAGCAGGAAAAAGCTAAAAATTTCAGAATTGCACCTTGCAATGTGGAGATATTACTGTTTGTGCATTTACAATATTCATTGATTTTTGCCATTGAAAAACATGTTTTTCATATACCAGAAATGTTTGAAGCTACTGACTGAATGAAAGGAGCTGGCATCTCACTCTCTTTGAATCTTCTTTATCATGCTAGGATTAGCAGGAAAAAGCTAAAAATTTCAGAATTGCACCTTGCAATGTGGAGATATTACTGTTTGTGCATTTACAATATTCATTGATTTTTGCCATTGAAAAACATGTTTTTCATATACCAGAAATGTTTGAAGCTACTGACTGAATGAAAGGAGCTGGCATCTCACTCTCTTTGAATCTTCTTTATCATGCTAGGATTAGCAGGAAAAAGCTAAAAATTTCAGAATTGCACCGTGCAATGTGGAGATATTACTGTTTGTGCATTTACAATATTCATTGATTTTTGCCATTGAAAAACATGTTTTTCATATACCAGAAATGTTTGAAGCTACTGACTGAATGAAAGGAGCTGGCATCTCACTCTCTTTGAATCTTCTTTATCATGCTAGGATTAGCAGGAAAAAGCTAAAAATTTCAGAATTGCACCTTGCAATGTGGAGATATTACTGTTTGTGCATTTACAATATTCATTGATTTTTGCCATTGAAAAACATGTTTTTCATATACCAGAAATGTTTGAAGCTACTGACTGAATGAAAGGAGCTGGCATCTCACTCTCTTTGAATCTTCTTTATCATGCTAGGATTAACAGGAAAAAGCAAAAAATTTCAGAATTGCACCTTGCAATGTGGAGATATTACTGTTTGTGCATTTACAATATTCATTGATTTTTGCCATTGAAAAACATGTTTTTCATATACCAGAAATGTTTGAAGCTACTGACTGAATGAAAGGAGCTGGCATCTCACTCTCTTTGAATCTTCTTTATCATGCTAGGATTAGCAGGAAAAAGCTAAAAATTTCAGAATTGCACCGTGCAATGTGGAGATATTACTGTTTGTGCATTTACAATATTCATTGATTTTTGCCATTGAAAAACATGTTTTTCATATACCAGAAATGTTTGAAGCTACTGACTGAATGAAAGGAGCTGGCATCTCACTCTCTTTGAATCTTCTTTATCATGCTAGGATTAGCAGGAAAAAGCTAAAAATTTCAGAATTGCACCTTGCAATGTGGAGATATTACTGTTTGTGCATTTACAATATTCATTGATTTTTGCCATTGAAAAACATGTTTTTCATATACCAGAAATGTTTGAAGCTACTGACTGAATGAAAGGAGCTGGCATCTCACTCTCTTTGAATCTTCTTTATCATGCTAGGATTAACAGGAAAAAGCAAAAAATTTCAGAATTGCACCTTGCAATGTGGAGATATTACTGTTTGTGCATTTACAATATTCATTGATTTTTGCCATTGAAAAACGTCCAGAAATGTTTGAAGCTACTGACTGAATGAAAGGAGCTGGCATCTCACTCTCTTTGAATCTTCTTTATCATGCTAGGATTAGCAGGAAAAAGCAAAAAATTTCAGAATTGCACCGTGCAATGTGGAGATATTACTGTTTGTGCATTTACAATATTCATTGATTTTTGCCATTGAAAAACGTCCAGAAATGTTTGAAGCTACTGACTGAATGAAAGGAGCTGGCATCTCACTCTCTTTGAATCTTCTTTATCATGCTAGGATTAGCAGGAAAAAGCTAAAAATTTCAGAATTGCACCGTGCAATGTGGAGATATTACTGTTTGTGCATTTACAATATTCATTGATTTTTGCCATTGAAAAACATGTTTTTCATATACCAGAAATGTTTGAAGCTACTGACTGAATGAAAGGAGCTGGCATCTCACTCTCTTTGAATCTTCTTTATCATGCTAGGATTAGCAGGAAAAAGCAAAAAATTTCAGAATTGCACCGTGCAATGTGGAGATATTACTGTTTGTGCATTTACAATATTCATTGATTTTTGCCATTGAAAAACGTCCAGAAATGTTTGAAGCTACTGACTGAATGAAAGGAGCTGGCATCTCACTCTCTTTGAATCTTCTTTATCATGCTAGGATTAACAGGAAAAAGCAAAAAATTTCAGAATTGCACCGTGCAATGTGGAGATATTACTGTTTGTGCATTTACAATATTCATTGATTTTTGCCATTGAAAAACATGTTTTTCATATACCAGAAATGTTTGAAGCTACTGACTGAATGAAAGGAGCTGGCATCTCACTCTCTTTGAATCTTCTTTATCATGCTAGGATTAGCAGGAAAAAGCAAAAAATTTCAGAATTGCACCGTGCAATGTGGAGATATTACTGTTTGTGCATTTACAATATTCATTGATTTTTGCCATTGAAAAACGTCCAGAAATGTTTGAAGCTACTGACTGAATGAAAGGAGCTGGCATCTCACTCTCTTTGAATCTTCTTTATCATGCTAGGATTAGCAGGAAAAAGCTAAAAATTTCAGAATTGCACCGTGCAATGTGGAGATATTACTGTTTGTGCATTTACAATATTCATTGATTTTTGCCATTGAAAAACATGTTTTTCATATACCAGAAATGTTTGAAGCTACTGACTGAATGAAAGGAGCTGGCATCTCACTCTCTTTGAATCTTCTTTATCATGCTAGGATTAGCAGGAAAAAGCAAAAAATTTCAGAATTGCACCTTGCAATGTGGAGATATTGCTGTTTGTGCATTTACAATATTCATTGATTTTTGCCATTGAAAAACGTCCAGAAATGTTTGAAGCTACTGACTGAATGAAAGGAGCTGGCATCTCACTCTCTTTGAATCTTCTTTATCATGCTAGGATTAGCAGGAAAAAGCTAAAAATTTCAGAATTGCACCTTGCAATGTGGAGATATTACTGTTTGTGCATTTACAATATTCATTGATTTTTGCCATTGAAAAACATGTTTTTCATATACCAGAAATGTTTGAAGCTACTGACTGAATGAAAGGAGCTGGCATCTCACTCTCTTTGAATCTTCTTTATCATGCTAGGATTAGCAGGAAAAAGCTAAAAATTTCAGAATTGCACCGTGCAATGTGGAGATATTACTGTTTGTGCATTTACAATATTCATTGATTTTTGCCATTGAAAAACGTCCAGAAATGTTTGAAGCTACTGACTGAATGAAAGTAGCTGGCATCTCACTCTCTTTGAATCTTCTTTATCATGCTAGGATTAGCAGGAAAAAGCTAAAAATTTCAGAATTGCACCTTGCAATGTGGAGATATTACTGTTTGTGCATTTACAATATTCATTGATTTTTGCCATTGAAAAACATGTTTTTCATATACCAGAAATGTTTGAAGCTACTGACTGAATGAAAGGAGCTGGCATCTCACTCTCTTTGAATCTTCTTTATCATGCTAGGATTAACAGGAAAAAGCAAAAAATTTCAGAATTGCACCTTGCAATGTGGAGATATTACTGTTTGTGCATTTACAATATTCATTGATTTTTGCCATTGAAAAACATGTTTTTCATATACCAGAAATGTTTGAAGCTACTGACTGAATGAAAGGAGCTGGCATCTCACTCTCTTTGAATCTTCTTTATCATGCTAGGATTAGCAGGAAAAAGCTAAAAATTTCAGAATTGCACCGTGCAATGTGGAGATATTACTGTTTGTGCATTTACAATATTCATTGATTTTTGCCATTGAAAAACATGTTTTTCATATACCAGAAATGTTTGAAGCTACTGACTGAATGAAAGGAGCTGGCATCTCACTCTCTTTGAATCTTCTTTATCATGCTAGGATTAGCAGGAAAAAGCTAAAAATTTCAGAATTGCACCTTGCAATGTGGAGATATTACTGTTTGTGCATTTACAATATTCATTGATTTTTGCCATTGAAAAACATGTTTTTCATATACCAGAAATGTTTGAAGCTACTGACTGAATGAAAGGAGCTGGCATCTCACTCTCTTTGAATCTTCTTTATCATGCTAGGATTAACAGGAAAAAGCAAAAAATTTCAGAATTGCACCTTGCAATGTGGAGATATTACTGTTTGTGCATTTACAATATTCATTGATTTTTGCCATTGAAAAACGTCCAGAAATGTTTGAAGCTACTGACTGAATGAAAGGAGCTGGCATCTCACTCTCTTTGAATCTTCTTTATCATGCTAGGATTAGCAGGAAAAAGCAAAAAATTTCAGAATTGCACCGTGCAATGTGGAGATATTACTGTTTGTGCATTTACAATATTCATTGATTTTTGCCATTGAAAAACGTCCAGAAATGTTTGAAGCTACTGACTGAATGAAAGGAGCTGGCATCTCACTCTCTTTGAATCTTCTTTATCATGCTAGGATTAGCAGGAAAAAGCTAAAAATTTCAGAATTGCACCTTGCAATGTGGAGATATTACTGTTTGTGCATTTACAATATTCATTGATTTTTGCCATTGAAAAACATGTTTTTCATATACCAGAAATGTTTGAAGCTACTGACTGAATGAAAGGAGCTGGCATCTCACTCTCTTTGAATCTTCTTTATCATGCTAGGATTAGCAGGAAAAAGCTAAAAATTTCAGAATTGCACCGTGCAATGTGGAGATATTACTGTTTGTGCATTTACAATATTCATTGATTTTTGCCATTGAAAAACATGTTTTTCATATACCAGAAATGTTTGAAGCTACTGACTGAATGAAAGGAGCTGGCATCTCACTCTCTTTGAATCTTCTTTATCATGCTAGGATTAGCAGGAAAAAGCTAAAAATTTCAGAATTGCACCTTGCAATGTGGAGATATTACTGTTTGTGCATTTACAATATTCATTGATTTTTGCCATTGAAAAACATGTTTTTCATATACCAGAAATGTTTGAAGCTACTGACTGAATGAAAGGAGCTGGCATCTCACTCTCTTTGAATCTTCTTTATCATGCTAGGATTAACAGGAAAAAGCAAAAAATTTCAGAATTGCACCTTGCAATGTGGAGATATTACTGTTTGTGCATTTACAATATTCATTGATTTTTGCCATTGAAAAACATGTTTTTCATATACCAGAAATGTTTGAAGCTACTGACTGAATGAAAGGAGCTGGCATCTCACTCTCTTTGAATCTTCTTTATCATGCTAGGATTAGCAGGAAAAAGCTAAAAATTTCAGAATTGCACCGTGCAATGTGGAGATATTACTGTTTGTGCATTTACAATATTCATTGATTTTTGCCATTGAAAAACGTCCAGAAATGTTTGAAGCTACTGACTGAATGAAAGGAGCTGGCATCTCACTCTCTTTGAATCTTCTTTATCATGCTAGGATTAACAGGAAAAAGCAAAAAATTTCAGAATTGCACCTTGCAATGTGGAGATATTACTGTTTGTGCATTTACAATATTCATTGATTTTTGCCATTGAAAAACATGTTTTTCATATACCAGAAATGTTTGAAGCTACTGACTGAATGAAAGGAGCTGGCATCTCACTCTCTTTGAATCTTCTTTATCATGCTAGGATTAGCAGGAAAAAGCTAAAAATTTCAGAATTGCACCGTGCAATGTGGAGATATTACTGTTTGTGCATTTACAATATTCATTGATTTTTGCC
Source organism: Phyllobates terribilis (assembly GCF_046119375.1). Taxonomy (NCBI): domain Eukaryota; kingdom Metazoa; phylum Chordata; class Amphibia; order Anura; family Dendrobatidae; genus Phyllobates; species Phyllobates terribilis. Next base: position 17,081 of record NW_027369706.1, on the reverse strand, counting down.
ATTGAAAAACGTCCAGAAATGTTTGAAGCTACTGACTGAATGAAAGGAGCTGGCATCTCACTCTCTTTGAATCTTCTTTATCATGCTAGGATTAGCAGGAAAAAGCTAAAAATTTCAGAATTGCACCTTGCAATGTGGAGATATTACTGTTTGTGCATTTACAATATTCATTGATTTTTGCCATTGAAAAACATGTTTTTCATATACCAGAAATGTTTGAAGCTACTGACTGAATGAAAGGAGCTGGCATCTCACTCTCTTTGAATCTTCTTTATCATGCTAGGATTAGCAGGAAAAAGCTAAAAATTTCAGAATTGCACCTTGCAATGTGGAGATATTACTGTTTGTGCATTTACAATATTCATTGATTTTTGCCATTGAAAAACATGTTTTTCATATACCAGAAATGTTTGAAGCTACTGACTGAATGAAAGGAGCTGGCATCTCACTCTCTTTGAATCTTCTTTATCATGCTAGGATTAGCAGGAAAAAGCTAAAAATTTCAGAATTGCACCGTGCAATGTGGAGATATTACTGTTTGTGCATTTACAATATTCATTGATTTTTGCCATTGAAAAACATGTTTTTCATATACCAGAAATGTTTGAAGCTACTGACTGAATGAAAGGAGCTGGCATCTCACTCTCTTTGAATCTTCTTTATCATGCTAGGATTAGCAGGAAAAAGCTAAAAATTTCAGAATTGCACCTTGCAATGTGGAGATATTACTGTTTGTGCATTTACAATATTCATTGATTTTTGCCATTGAAAAACATGTTTTTCATATACCAGAAATGTTTGAAGCTACTGACTGAATGAAAGGAGCTGGCATCTCACTCTCTTTGAATCTTCTTTATCATGCTAGGATTAACAGGAAAAAGCAAAAAATTTCAGAATTGCACCTTGCAATGTGGAGATATTACTGTTTGTGCATTTACAATATTCATTGATTTTTGCCATTGAAAAACATGTTTTTCATATACCAGAAATGTTTGAAGCTACTGACTGAATGAAAGGAGCTGGCATCTCACTCTCTTTGAATCTTCTTTATCATGCTAGGATTAGCAGGAAAAAGCTAAAAATTTCAGAATTGCACCGTGCAATGTGGAGATATTACTGTTTGTGCATTTACAATATTCATTGATTTTTGCCATTGAAAAACGTCCAGAAATGTTTGAAGCTACTGACTGAATGAAAGGAGCTGGCATCTCACTCTCTTTGAATCTTCTTTATCATGCTAGGATTAGCAGGAAAAAGCTAAAAATTTCAGAATTGCACCTTGCAATGTGGAGATATTACTGTTTGTGCATTTACAATATTCATTGATTTTTGCCATTGAAAAACATGTTTTTCATATACCAGAAATGTTTGAAGCTACTGACTGAATGAAAGGAGCTGGCATCTCACTCTCTTTGAATCTTCTTTATCATGCTAGGATTAACAGGAAAAAGCAAAAAATTTCAGAATTGCACCTTGCAATGTGGAGATATTACTGTTTGTGCATTTACAATATTCATTGATTTTTGCCATTGAAAAACATGTTTTTCATATACCAGAAATGTTTGAAGCTACTGACTGAATGAAAGGAGCTGGCATCTCACTCTCTTTGAATCTTCTTTATCATGCTAGGATTAGCAGGAAAAAGCTAAAAATTTCAGAATTGCACCGTGCAATGTGGAGATATTACTGTTTGTGCATTTACAATATTCATTGATTTTTGCCATTGAAAAACATGTTTTTCATATACCAGAAATGTTTGAAGCTACTGACTGAATGAAAGGAGCTGGCATCTCACTCTCTTTGAATCTTCTTTATCATGCTAGGATTAGCAGGAAAAAGCTAAAAATTTCAGAATTGCACCTTGCAATGTGGAGATATTACTGTTTGTGCATTTACAATATTCATTGATTTTTGCCATTGAAAAACATGTTTTTCATATACCAGAAATGTTTGAAGCTACTGACTGAATGAAAGGAGCTGGCATCTCACTCTCTTTGAATCTTCTTTATCATGCTAGGATTAACAGGAAAAAGCAAAAAATTTCAGAATTGCACCTTGCAATGTGGAGATATTACTGTTTGTGCATTTACAATATTCATTGATTTTTGCCATTGAAAAACGTCCAGAAATGTTTGAAGCTACTGACTGAATGAAAGGAGCTGGCATCTCACTCTCTTTGAATCTTCTTTATCATGCTAGGATTAGCAGGAAAAAGCAAAAAATTTCAGAATTGCACCGTGCAATGTGGAGATATTACTGTTTGTGCATTTACAATATTCATTGATTTTTGCCATTGAAAAACGTCCAGAAATGTTTGAAGCTACTGACTGAATGAAAGGAGCTGGCATCTCACTCTCTTTGAATCTTCTTTATCATGCTAGGATTAGCAGGAAAAAGCTAAAAATTTCAGAATTGCACCGTGCAATGTGGAGATATTACTGTTTGTGCATTTACAATATTCATTGATTTTTGCCATTGAAAAACATGTTTTTCATATACCAGAAATGTTTGAAGCTACTGACTGAATGAAAGGAGCTGGCATCTCACTCTCTTTGAATCTTCTTTATCATGCTAGGATTAGCAGGAAAAAGCAAAAAATTTCAGAATTGCACCGTGCAATGTGGAGATATTACTGTTTGTGCATTTACAATATTCATTGATTTTTGCCATTGAAAAACGTCCAGAAATGTTTGAAGCTACTGACTGAATGAAAGGAGCTGGCATCTCACTCTCTTTGAATCTTCTTTATCATGCTAGGATTAACAGGAAAAAGCTAAAAATTTCAGAATTGCACCGTGCAATGTGGAGATATTACTGTTTGTGCATTTACAATATTCATTGATTTTTGCCATTGAAAAACATGTTTTTCATATACCAGAAATGTTTGAAGCTACTGACTGAATGAAAGGAGCTGGCATCTCACTCTCTTTGAATCTTCTTTATCATGCTAGGATTAGCAGGAAAAAGCAAAAAATTTCAGAATTGCACCATGCAATGTGGAGATATTACTGTTTGTGCATTTACAATATTCATTGATTTTTGCCATTGAAAAACGTCCAGAAATGTTTGAAGCTACTGACTGAATGAAAGGAGCTGGCATCTCACTCTCTTTGAATCTTCTTTATCATGCTAGGATTAGCAGGAAAAAGCTAAAAATTTCAGAATTGCACCGTGCAATGTGGAGATATTACTGTTTGTGCATTTACAATATTCATTGATTTTTGCCATTGAAAAACATGTTTTTCATATACCAGAAATGTTTGAAGCTACTGACTGAATGAAAGGAGCTGGCATCTCACTCTCTTTGAATCTTCTTTATCATGCTAGGATTAGCAGGAAAAAGCAAAAAATTTCAGAATTGCACCTTGCAATGTGGAGATATTGCTGTTTGTGCATTTACAATATTCATTGATTTTTGCCATTGAAAAACGTCCAGAAATGTTTGAAGCTACTGACTGAATGAAAGGAGCTGGCATCTCACTCTCTTTGAATCTTCTTTATCATGCTAGGATTAGCAGGAAAAAGCTAAAAATTTCAGAATTGCACCTTGCAATGTGGAGATATTACTGTTTGTGCATTTACAATATTCATTGATTTTTACCATTGAAAAACATGTTTTTCATATACCAGAAATGTTTGAAGCTACTGACTGAATGAAAGGAGCTGGCATCTCACTCTCTTTGAATCTTCTTTATCATGCTAGGATTAGCAGGAAAAAGCTAAAAATTTCAGAATTGCACCGTGCAATGTGGAGATATTACTGTTTGTGCATTTACAATATTCATTGATTTTTGCCATTGAAAAACGTCCAGAAATGTTTGAAGCTACTGACTGAATGAAAGTAGCTGGCATCTCACTCTCTTTGAATCTTCTTTATCATGCTAGGATTAGCAGGAAAAAGCTAAAAATTTCAGAATTGCACCTTGCAATGTGGAGATATTACTGTTTGTGCATTTACAATATTCATTGATTTTTGCCATTGAAAAACATGTTTTTCATATACCAGAAATGTTTGAAGCTACTGACTGAATGAAAGGAGCTGGCATCTCACTCTCTTTGAATCTTCTTTATCATGCTAGGATTAACAGGAAAAAGCAAAAAATTTCAGAATTGCACCTTGCAATGTGGAGATATTACTGTTTGTGCATTTACAATATTCATTGATTTTTGCCATTGAAAAACATGTTTTTCATATACCAGAAATGTTTGAAGCTACTGACTGAATGAAAGGAGCTGGCATCTCACTCTCTTTGAATCTTCTTTATCATGCTAGGATTAGCAGGAAAAAGCTAAAAATTTCAGAATTGCACCGTGCAATGTGGAGATATTACTGTTTGTGCATTTACAATATTCATTGATTTTTGCCATTGAAAAACATGTTTTTCATATACCAGAAATGTTTGAAGCTACTGACTGAATGAAAGGAGCTGGCATCTCACTCTCTTTGAATCTTCTTTATCATGCTAGGATTAGCAGGAAAAAGCTAAAAATTTCAGAATTGCACCTTGCAATGTGGAGATATTACTGTTTGTGCATTTACAATATTCATTGATTTTTGCCATTGAAAAACATGTTTTTCATATACCAGAAATGTTTGAAGCTACTGACTGAATGAAAGGAGCTGGCATCTCACTCTCTTTGAATCTTCTTTATCATGCTAGGATTAACAGGAAAAAGCAAAAAATTTCAGAATTGCACCTTGCAATGTGGAGATATTACTGTTTGTGCATTTACAATATTCATTGATTTTTGCCATTGAAAAACGTCCAGAAATGTTTGAAGCTACTGACTGAATGAAAGGAGCTGGCATCTCACTCTCTTTGAATCTTCTTTATCATGCTAGGATTAGCAGGAAAAAGCAAAAAATTTCAGAATTGCACCGTGCAATGTGGAGATATTACTGTTTGTGCATTTACAATATTCATTGATTTTTGCCATTGAAAAACGTCCAGAAATGTTTGAAGCTACTGACTGAATGAAAGGAGCTGGCATCTCACTCTCTTTGAATCTTCTTTATCATGCTAGGATTAGCAGGAAAAAGCTAAAAATTTCAGAATTGCACCTTGCAATGTGGAGATATTACTGTTTGTGCATTTACAATATTCATTGATTTTTGCCATTGAAAAACATGTTTTTCATATACCAGAAATGTTTGAAGCTACTGACTGAATGAAAGGAGCTGGCATCTCACTCTCTTTGAATCTTCTTTATCATGCTAGGATTAGCAGGAAAAAGCTAAAAATTTCAGAATTGCACCGTGCAATGTGGAGATATTACTGTTTGTGCATTTACAATATTCATTGATTTTTGCCATTGAAAAACATGTTTTTCATATACCAGAAATGTTTGAAGCTACTGACTGAATGAAAGGAGCTGGCATCTCACTCTCTTTGAATCTTCTTTATCATGCTAGGATTAGCAGGAAAAAGCTAAAAATTTCAGAATTGCACCTTGCAATGTGGAGATATTACTGTTTGTGCATTTACAATATTCATTGATTTTTGCCATTGAAAAACATGTTTTTCATATACCAGAAATGTTTGAAGCTACTGACTGAATGAAAGGAGCTGGCATCTCACTCTCTTTGAATCTTCTTTATCATGCTAGGATTAACAGGAAAAAGCAAAAAATTTCAGAATTGCACCTTACAATGTGGAGATATTACTGTTTGTGCATTTACAATATTCATTGATTTTTGCCATTGAAAAACATGTTTTTCATATACCAGAAATGTTTGAAGCTACTGACTGAATGAAAGGAGCTGGCATCTCACTCTCTTTGAATCTTCTTTATCATGCTAGGATTAGCAGGAAAAAGCTAAAAATTTCAGAATTGCACCGTGCAATGTGGAGATATTACTGTTTGTGCATTTACAATATTCATTGATTTTTGCCATTGAAAAACGTCCAGAAATGTTTGAAGCTACTGACTGAATGAAAGGAGCTGGCATCTCACTCTCTTTGAATCTTCTTTATCATGCTAGGATTAGCAGGAAAAAGCTAAAAATTTCAGAATTGCACCTTGCAATGTGGAGATATTACTGTTTGTGCATTTACAATATTCATTGATTTTTGCCATTGAAAAACATGTTTTTCATATACCAGAAATGTTTGAAGCTACTGACTGAATGAAAGGAGCTGGCATCTCACTCTCTTTGAATCTTCTTTATCATGCTAGGATTAACAGGAAAAAGCAAAAAATTTCAGAATTGCACCTTGCAATGTGGAGATATTACTGTTTGTGCATTTACAATATTCATTGATTTTTGCCATTGAAAAACATGTTTTTCATATACCAGAAATGTTTGAAGCTACTGACTGAATGAAAGGAGCTGGCATCTCACTCTCTTTGAATCTTCTTTATCATGCTAGGATTAGCAGGAAAAAGCTAAAAATTTCAGAATTGCACCGTGCAATGTGGAGATATTACTGTTTGTGCATTTACAATATTCATTGATTTTTGCCATTGAAAAACATGTTTTTCATATACCAGAAATGTTTGAAGCTACTGACTGAATGAAAGGAGCTGGCATCTCACTCTCTTTGAATCTTCTTTATCATGCTAGGATTAGCAGGAAAAAGCTAAAAATTTCAGAATTGCACCTTGCAATGTGGAGATATTACTGTTTGTGCATTTACAATATTCATTGATTTTTGCCATTGAAAAACATGTTTTTCATATACCAGAAATGTTTGAAGCTACTGACTGAATGAAAGGAGCTGGCATCTCACTCTCTTTGAATCTTCTTTATCATGCTAGGATTAACAGGAAAAAGCAAAAAATTTCAGAATTGCACCTTGCAATGTGGAGATATTACTGTTTGTGCATTTACAATATTCATTGATTTTTGCCATTGAAAAACATGTTTTTCATATACCAGAAATGTTTGAAGCTACTGACTGAATGAAAGGAGCTGGCATCTCACTCTCTTTGAATCTTCTTTATCATGCTAGGATTAGCAGGAAAAAGCTAAAAATTTCAGAATTGCACCGTGCAATGTGGAGATATTACTGTTTGTGCATTTACAATATTCATTGATTTTTGCCATTGAAAAACGTCCAGAAATGTTTGAAGCTACTGACTGAATGAAAGGAGCTGGCATCTCACTCTCTTTGAATCTTCTTTATCATGCTAGGATTAGCAGGAAAAAGCTAAAAATTTCAGAATTGCACCTTGCAATGTGGAGATATTACTGTTTGTGCATTTACAATATTCATTGATTTTTGCCATTGAAAAACATGTTTTTCATATACCAGAAATGTTTGAAGCTACTGACTGAATGAAAGGAGCTGGCATCTCACTCTCTTTGAATCTTCTTTATCATGCTAGGATTAACAGGAAAAAGCAAAAAATTTCAGAATTGCACCTTGCAATGTGGAGATATTACTGTTTGTGCATTTACAATATTCATTGATTTTTGCCATTGAAAAATATGTTTTTCATATACCAGAAATGTTTGAAGCTACTGACTGAATGAAAGGAGCTGGCATCTCACTCTCTTTGAATCTTCTTTATCATGCTAGGATTAGCAGGAAAAAGCTAAAAATTTCAGAATTGCACCGTGCAATGTGGAGATATTACTGTTTGTGCATTTACAATATTCATTGATTTTTGCCATTGAAAAACATGTTTTTCATATACCAGAAATGTTTGAAGCTACTGACTGAATGAAAGGAGCTGGCATCTCACTCTCTTTGAATCTTCTTTATCATGCTAGGATTAGCAGGAAAAAGCTAAAAATTTCAGAATTGCACCTTGCAATGTGGAGATATTACTGTTTGTGCATTTACAATATTCATTGATTTTTGCCATTGAAAAACATGTTTTTCATATACCAGAAATGTTTGAAGCTACTGACTGAATGAAAGGAGCTGGCATCTCACTCTCTTTGAATCTTCTTTATCATGCTAGGATTAACAGGAAAAAGCAAAAAATTTCAGAATTGCACCTTGCAATGTGGAGATATTACTGTTTGTGCATTTACAATATTCATTGATTTTTGCCATTGAAAAACGTCCAGAAATGTTTGAAGCTACTGACTGAATGAAAGGAGCTGGCATCTCACTCTCTTTGAATCTTCTTTATCATGCTAGGATTAGCAGGAAAAAGCAAAAAATTTCAGAATTGCACCGTGCAATGTGGAGATATTACTGTTTGTGCATTTACAATATTCATTGATTTTTGCCATTGAAAAACGTCCAGAAATGTTTGAAGCTACTGACTGAATGAAAGGAGCTGGCATCTCACTCTCTTTGAATCTTCTTTATCATGCTAGGATTAGCAGGAAAAAGCTAAAAATTTCAGAATTGCACCGTGCAATGTGGAGATATTACTGTTTGTGCATTTACAGTATTCATTGATTTTTGCCATTGAAAAACATGTTTTTCATATACCAGAAATGTTTGAAGCTACTGACTGAATGAAAGGAGCTGGCATCTCACTCTCTTTGAATCTTCTTTATCATGCTAGGATTAACAGGAAAAAGCTAAAAATTTCAGAATTGCACCGTGCAATGTGGAGATATTACTGTTTGTGCATTTACAATATTCATTGATTTTTGCCATTGAAAAACATGTTTTTCATATACCAGAAATGTTTGAAGCTACTGACTGAATGAAAGGAGCTGGCATCTCACTCTCTTTGAATCTTCTTTATCATGCTAGGATTAGCAGGAAAAAGCAAAAAATTTCAGAATTGCACCGTGCAATGTGGAGATATTACTGTTTGTGCATTTACAATATTCATTGATTTTTGCCATTGAAAAACGTCCAGAAATGTTTGAAGCTACTGACTGAATGAAAGGAGCTGGCATCTCACTCTCTTTGAATCTTCTTTATCATGCTAGGATTAACAGGAAAAAGCTAAAAATTTCAGAATTGCACCGTGCAATGTGGAGATATTACTGTTTGTGCATTTACAATATTCATTGATTTTTGCCATTGAAAAACATGTTTTTCATATACCAGAAATGTTTGAAGCTACTGACTGAATGAAAGGAGCTGGCATCTCACTCTCTTTGAATCTTCTTTATCATGCTAGGATTAGCAGGAAAAAGCAAAAAATTTCAGAATTGCACCGTGCAATGTGGAGATATTACTGTTTGTGCATTTACAATATTCATTGATTTTTGCCATTGAAAAACGTCCAGAAATGTTTGAAGCTACTGACTGAATGAAAGGAGCTGGCATCTCACTCTCTTTGAATCTTCTTTATCATGCTAGGATTAGCAAGAAAAAGCTAAAAATTTCAGAATTGCACCGTGCAATGTGGAGATATTACTGTTTGTGCATTTACAATATTCATTGATTTTTGCCATTGAAAAACATGTTTTTCATATACCAGAAATGTTTGAAGCTACTGACTGAATGAAAGGAGCTGGCATCTCACTCTCTTTGAATCTTCTTTATCATGCTAGGATTAACAGGAAAAAGCTAAAAATTTCAGAATTGCACCGTGCAATGTGGAGATATTACTGTTTGTGCATTTACAATATTCATTGATTTTTGCCATTGAAAAACATGTTTTTCATATACCAGAAATGTTTGAAGCTACTGACTGAATGAAAGGAGCTGGCATCTCACTCTCTTTGAATCTTCTTTATCATGCTAGGATTAGCAGGAAAAAGCAAAAAATTTCAGAATTGCACCTTGCAATGTGGAGATATTGCTGTTTGTGCATTTACAATATTCATTGATTTTTGCCATTGAAAAACGTCCAGAAATGTTTGAAGCTACTGACTGAATGAAAGGAGCTGGCATCTCACTCTCTTTGAATCTTCTTTATCATGCTAGGATTAACAGGAAAAATCTAAAAATTTCAGAATTGCACCGTGCAATGTGGAGATATTACTGTTTGTGCATTTACAATATTCATTGATTTTTGCCATTGAAAAACATGTTTTTCATATACCAGAAATGTTTGAAGCTACTGACTGAATGAAAGGAGCTGGCATCTCACTCTCTTTGAATCTTCTTTATCATGCTAGGATTAGCAGGAAAAAGCAAAAAATTTCAGAATTGCACCGTGCAATGTGGAGATATTACTGTTTGTGCATTTACAATATTCATTGATTTTTGCCATTGAAAAACGTCCAGAAATGTTTGAAGCTACTGACTGAATGAAAGGAGCTGGCATCTCACTCTCTTTGAATCTTCTTTATCATGCTAGGATTAACAGGAAAAAGCTAAAAATTTCAGAATTGCACCTTGCAATGTGGAGATATTACTGTTTGTGCATTTACAATATTCATTGATTTTTGCCATTGAAAAACATGTTTTTCATATACCAGAAATGTTTGAAGCTACTGACTGAATGAAAGGAGCTGGCATCTCACTCTCTTTGAATCTTCTTTATCATGCTAGGATTAACAGGAAAAAGCTAAAAATTTCAGAATTGCACCGTGCAATGTGGAGATATTACTGTTTGTGCATTTACAATATTCATTGATTTTTGCCATTGAAAAACATGTTTTTCATATACCAGAAATGTTTGAAGCTACTGACTGAATGAAAGTAGCTGGCATCTCACTCTCTTTGAATCTTCTTTATCATGCTAGGATTAGCAGGAAAAAGCAAAAAATTTCAGAATTGCACCGTGCAATGTGGAGATATTACTGTTTGTGCATTTACAATATTCATTGATTTTTGCCATTGAAAAACATGTTTTTCATATACCAGAAATGTTTGAAGCTACTGACTGAATGAAAGGAGCTGGCATCTCACTCTCTTTGAATCTTCTTTATCATGCTAGGATTAACAGGAAAAAGCTAAAAATTTCAGAATTGCACCGTGCAATGTGGAGATATTACTGTTTGTGCATTTACAATATTCATTGATTTTTGCCATTGAAAAACATGTTTTTCATATACCATAAATGTTTGAAGCTACTGACTGAATGAAAGGAGCTGGCATCTCACTCTCTTTGAATCTTCTTTATCATGCTAGGATTAGCAGGAAAAAGCAAAAAATTTCAGAATTGCACCTTGCAATGTGGAGATATTACTGTTTGTGCATTTACAATATTCATTGATTTTTGCCATTGAAAAACATGTTTTTCATATACCAGAAATGTTTGAAGCTACTGACTGAATGAAAGGAGCTGGCATCTCACTCTCTTTGAATCTTCTTTATCATGCTAGGATTAGCAGGAAAAAGCAAAAAATTTCAGAATTGCACCGTGCAATGTGGAGATATTACTGTTTGTGCATTTACAATATTCATTGATTTTTGCCATTGAAAAACGTCCAGAAATGTTTGAAGCTACTGACTGAATGAAAGGAGCTGGCATCTCACTCTCTTTGAATCTTCTTTATCATGCTAGGATTAGCAGGAAAAAGCAAAAAATTTCAGAATTGCACCGTGCAATGTGGAGATATTACTGTTTGTGCATTTACAATATTCATTGATTTTTGCCATTGAAAAACATGTTTTTCATATACCAGAAATGTTTGAAGCTACTGACTGAATGAAAGGAGCTGGCATCTCACTCTCTTTGAATCTTCTTTATCATGCTAGGATTAGCAGGAAAAAGCTAAAAATTTCAGAATTGCACCTTGCAATGTGGAGATATTACTGTTTGTGCATTTACAATATTCATTGATTTTTGCCATTGAAAAACATGTTTTTCATATACCAGAAATGTTTGAAGCTACTGACTGAATGAAAGGAGCTGGCATCTCACTCTCTTTGAATCTTCTTTATCATGCTAGGATTAACAGGAAAAAGCTAAAAATTTCAGAATTGCACCTTGCAATGTGGAGATATTACTGTTTGTGCATTTACAATATTCATTGATTTTTGCCATTGAAAAACATGTTTTTCATATACCAGAAATGTTTGAAGCTACTGACTGAATGAAAGGAGCTGGCATCTCACTCTCTTTGAATCTTCTTTATCATGCTAGGATTAGCAGGAAAAAGCTAAAAATTTCAGAATTGCACCGTGCAATGTGGAGATATTACTGTTTGTGCATTTACAATATTCATTGATTTTTGCCATTGAAAAACATGTTTTTCATATACCAGAAATGTTTGAAGCTACTGACTGAATGAAAGGAGCTGGCATCTCACTCTCTTTGAATCTTCTTTATCATGCTAGGATTAGCAGGAAAAAGCAAAAAATTTCAGAATTGCACCGTGCAATGTGGAGATATTACTGTTTGTGCATTTACAATATTCATTGATTTTTGCCATTGAAAAACATGTTTTTCATATACCAGAAATGTTTGAAGCTACTGACTGAATGAAAGGAGCTGGCATCTCACTCTCTTTGAATCTTCTTTATCATGCTAGGATTAACAGGAAAAAGCAAAAAATTTCAGAATTGCACCTTGCAATGTGGAGATATTACTGTTTGTGCATTTACAATATTCATTGATTTTTGCCATTGAAAAACATGTTTTTCATATACCAGAAATGTTTGAAGCTACTGACTGAATGAAAGGAGCTGGCATCTCACTCTCTTTGAATCTTCTTTATCATGCTAGGATTAACAGGAAAAAGCTAAAAATTTCAGAATTGCACCGTGCAATGTGGAGATATTACTGTTTGTGCATTTACAATATTCATTGATTTTTGCCATTGAAAAACGTCCAGAAATGTTTGAAGCTACTGACTGAATGAAAGGAGCTGGCATCTCACTCTCTTTGAATCTTCTTTATCATGCTAGGATTAGCAGGAAAAAGCTAAAAATTTCAGAATTGCACCGTGCAATGTGGAGATATTACTGTTTGTGCATTTACAATATTCATTGATTTTTGCCATTGAAAAACATGTTTTTCATATACCAGAAATGTTTGAAGCTACTGACTGAATGAAAGGAGCTGGCATCTCACTCTCTTTGAATCTTCTTTATCATGCTAGGATTAACAGGAAAAAGCTAAAAATTTCAGAATTGCACCGTGCAATGTGGAGATATTACTGTTTGTGCATTTACAATATTCATTGATTTTTGCCATTGAAAAACATGTTTTTCATATACCAGAAATGTTTGAAGCTACTGACTGAATGAAAGGAGCTGGCATCTCACTCTCTTTGAATCTTCTTTATCATGCTAGGATTAGCAGGAAAAAGCAAAAAATTTCAGAATTGCACCTTGCAATGTGGAGATATTGCTGTTTGTGCATTTACAATATTCATTGATTTTTGCCATTGAAAAACGTCCAGAAATGTTTGAAGCTACTGACTGAATGAAAGGAGCTGGCATCTCACTCTCTTTGAATCTTCTTTATCATGCTAGGATTAACAGGAAAAATCTAAAAATTTCAGAATTGCACCGTGCAATGTGGAGATATTACTGTTTGTGCATTTACAATATTCATTGATTTTTGCCATTGAAAAACATGTTTTTCATATACCAGAAATGTTTGAAGCTACTGACTGAATGAAAGGAGCTGGCATCTCACTCTCTTTGAATCTTCTTTATCATGCTAGGATTAGCAGGAAAAAGCAAAAATTTCAGAATTGCACCGTGCAATGTGGAGATATTACTGTTTGTGCATTTACAATATTCATTGATTTTTGCCATTGAAAAACGTCCAGAAATGTTTGAAGCTACTGACTGAATGAAAGGAGCTGGCATCTCACTCTCTTTGAATCTTCTTTATCATGCTAGGATTAACAGGAAAAAGCTAAAAATTTCAGAATTGCACCTTGCAATGTGGAGATATTACTGTTTGTGCATTTACAATATTCATTGATTTTTGCCATTGAAAAACATGTTTTTCATATACCAGAAATGTTTGAAGCTACTGACTGAATGAAAGGAGCTGGCATCTCACTCTCTTTGAATCTTCTTTATCATGCTAGGATTAACAGGAAAAAGCTAAAAATTTCAGAATTGCACCGTGCAATGTGGAGATATTACTGTTTGTGCATTTACAATATTCATTGATTTTTGCCATTGAAAAACATGTTTTTCATATACCAGAAATGTTTGAAGCTACTGACTGAATGAAAGTAGCTGGCATCTCACTCTCTTTGAATCTTCTTTATCATGCTAGGATTAGCAGGAAAAAGCAAAAAATTTCAGAATTGCACCGTGCAATGTGGAGATATTACTGTTTGTGCATTTACAATATTCATTGATTTTTGCCATTGAAAAACATGTTTTTCATATACCAGAAATGTTTGAAGCTACTGACTGAATGAAAGGAGCTGGCATCTCACTCTCTTTGAATCTTCTTTATCATGCTAGGATTAACAGGAAAAAGCTAAAAATTTCAGAATTGCACCGTGCAATGTGGAGATATTACTGTTTGTGCATTTACAATATTCATTGATTTTTGCCATTGAAAAACATGTTTTTCATATACCATAAATGTTTGAAGCTACTGACTGAATGAAAGGAGCTGGCATCTCACTCTCTTTGAATCTTCTTTATCATGCTAGGATTAGCAGGAAAAAGCAAAAAATTTCAGAATTGCACCTTGCAATGTGGAGATATTACTGTTTGTGCATTTACAATATTCATTGATTTTTGCCATTGAAAAACATGTTTTTCATATACCAGAAATGTTTGAAGCTACTGACTGAATGAAAGGAGCTGGCATCTCACTCTCTTTGAATCTTCTTTATCATGCTAGGATTAGCAGGAAAAAGCAAAAAATTTCAGAATTGCACCGTGCAATGTGGAGATATTACTGTTTGTGCATTTACAATATTCATTGATTTTTGCCATTGAAAAACGTCCAGAAATGTTTGAAGCTACTGACTGAATGAAAGGAGCTGGCATCTCACTCTCTTTGAATCTTCTTTATCATGCTAGGATTAGCAGGAAAAAGCAAAAAATTTCAGAATTGCACCGTGCAATGTGGAGATATTACTGTTTGTGCATTTACAATATTCATTGATTTTTGCCATTGAAAAACATGTTTTTCATATACCAGAAATGTTTGAAGCTACTGACTGAATGAAAGGAGCTGGCATCTCACTCTCTTTGAATCTTCTTTATCATGCTAGGATTAGCAGGAAAAAGCTAAAAATTTCAGAATTGCACCTTGCAATGTGGAGATATTACTGTTTGTGCATTTACAATATTCATTGATTTTTGCCATTGAAAAACATGTTTTTCATATACCAGAAATGTTTGAAGCTACTGACTGAATGAAAGGAGCTGGCATCTCACTCTCTTTGAATCTTCTTTATCATGCTAGGATTAACAGGAAAAAGCTAAAAATTTCAGAATTGCACCTTGCAATGTGGAGATATTACTGTTTGTGCATTTACAATATTCATTGATTTTTGCCATTGAAAAACATGTTTTTCATATACCAGAAATGTTTGAAGCTACTGACTGAATGAAAGGAGCTGGCATCTCACTCTCTTTGAATCTTCTTTATCATGCTAGGATTAGCAGGAAAAAGCTAAAAATTTCAGAATTGCACCGTGCAATGTGGAGATATTACTGTTTGTGCATTTACAATATTCATTGATTTTTGCCATTGAAAAACATGTTTTTCATATACCAGAAATGTTTGAAGCTACTGACTGAATGAAAGGAGCTGGCATCTCACTCTCTTTGAATCTTCTTTATCATGCTAGGATTAGCAGGAAAAAGCAAAAAATTTCAGAATTGCACCGTGCAATGTGGAGATATTACTGTTTGTGCATTTACAATATTCATTGATTTTTGCCATTGAAAAACATGTTTTTCATATACCAGAAATGTTTGAAGCTACTGACTGAATGAAAGGAGCTGGCATCTCACTCTCTTTGAATCTTCTTTATCATGCTAGGATTAACAGGAAAAAGCAAAAAATTTCAGAATTGCACCTTGCAATGTGGAGATATTACTGTTTGTGCATTTACAATATTCATTGATTTTTGCCATTGAAAAACATGTTTTTCATATACCAGAAATGTTTGAAGCTACTGACTGAATGAAAGGAGCTGGCATCTCACTCTCTTTGAATCTTCTTTATCATGCTAGGATTAACAGGAAAAAGCTAAAAATTTCAGAATTGCACCGTGCAATGTGGAGATATTACTGTTTGTGCATTTACAATATTCATTGATTTTTGCCATTGAAAAACGTCCAGAAATGTTTGAAGCTACTGACTGAATGAAAGGAGCTGGCATCTCACTCTCTTTGAATCTTCTTTATCATGCTAGGATTAACAGGAAAAAGCTAAAAATTTCAGAATTGCACCTTGCAATGTGGAGATATTACTGTTTGTGCATTTACAATATTCATTGATTTTTGCCATTGAAAAACGTCCAGAAATGTTTGAAGCTACTGACTGAATGAAAGGAGCTGGCATCTCACTCTCTTTGAATCTTCTTTATCATGCTAGGATTAGCAGGAAAAAGCAAAAAATTTCAGAATTGCACCGTGCAATGTGGAGATATTACTGTTTGTGCATTTACAATATTCATTGATTTTTGCCATTGAAAAACATGTTTTTCATATACCAGAAATGTTTGAAGCTACTGACTGAATGAAAGGAGCTGGCATCTCACTCTCTTTGAATCTTCTTTATCATGCTAGGATTAGCAGGAAAAAGCTAAAAATTTCAGAATTGCACCGTGCAATGTGGAGATATTACTGTTTGTGCATTTACAATATTCATTGATTTTTGCCATTGAAAAACATGTTTTTCATATACCAGAAATGTTTGAAGCTACTGACTGAATGAAAGGAGCTGGCATCTCACTCTCTTTGAATCTTCTTTATCATGCTAGGATTAGCAGGAAAAAGCAAAAAATTTCAGAATTGCACCTTGCAATGTGGAGATATTACTGTTTGTGCATTTACAATATTCATTGATTTTTGCCATTGAAAAACATGTTTTTCATATACCAGAAATGTTTGAAGCTACTGACTGAATGAAAGGAGCTGGCATCTCACTCTCTTTGAATCTTCTTTATCATGCTAGGATTAGCAGGAAAAAGCAAAAAATTTCAGAATTGCACCGTGCAATGTGGAGATATTACTGTTTGTGCATTTACAATATTCATTGATTTTTGCCATTGAAAAACGTCCAGAAATGTTTGAAGCTACTGACTGAATGAAAGGAGCTGGCATCTCACTCTCTTTGAATCTTCTTTATCATGCTAGGATTAGCAGGAAAAAGCAAAAAATTTC
>NW_027369705.1:0-40816 GCF_046119375.1 Phyllobates terribilis | reverse complement strand
AAACATCATGTTATTCATATACCAGAAATGTTTGAAGCTACTGACTGAATGAAAGGAGCTGGCATCTCACTCTCTTTGAATCTTCTTTATCATGCTAAGAGGAGCAGGAAAAAGCAAAAAATTTCAGAATTGCACCTTGCAATGCGGAGAAATTACTGTTTGTGCATTTACAATATTCATTGATTTTTGCCATTGAAAAACGTCCAGAAATGATAGAAGCTACTGACTGAATGAAAGGAGCTGGCATCTCACTCTCTTTGAATCTTGTTTATCATGCTAAGAGGAGCAGGAAAAAGCAAAAAATTTCAGAATTGCACCTTGCAATGCGGAGAAATTACTGTTTGTGCATTTACAATATTCATTGATTTTTGCCATTGAAAAACATCATGTTATTCATATACCAGAAATGATTGAAGCTACTGACTGAATGAAAGGAGCTGGCATCTCACTCTCTTTGAATCTTCTTTATCATGCTAAGAGGAGCAGGAAAAAGCAAAAAATTTCAGAATTGCACCTTGCAATGCGGAGAAATTACTGTTTGTGCATTTACAATATTCAATGATTTTTGGCATTGAAAAACGTCCAGAAATGATTGAAGCTACTGACTGAATGAAAGGAGCTGGCATCTCACTCTCTTTGAATCTTCTTTATCATGCTAAGAGGAGCAGGAAAAAGCAAAAAATTTCAGAATTGCACCTTGCAATGCGGAGAAATTACTGTTTGTGCATTTACAATATTCATTGATTTTTGCCATTGAAAAACATCATGTTATTCATATACCAGAAATGTTTGAAGCTACTGACTGAATGAAAGGAGCTGGCATCTCACTCTCTTTGAATCTTCTTTATCATGCTAAGAGGAGCAGGAAAAAGCAAAAAATTTCAGAATTGCACCTTGCAATGCGGAGAAATTACTGTTTGTGCATTTACAATATTCATTGATTTTTGCCATTGAAAAACGTCCAGAAATGATTGAAGCTACTGACTGAATGAAAGGAGCTGGCATCTCACTCTCTTTGAATCTTCTTTATCATGCTAAGAGGAGCAGGAAAAAGCAAAAAATTTCAGAATTGCACCTTGCAATGCGGAGAAATTACTGTTTGTGCATTTACAATATTCATTGATTTTTGCCATTGAAAAACATCATGTTATTCATATACCAGAAATGATTGAAGCTACTGACTGAATGAAAGGAGCTGGCATCTCACTCTCTTTGAATCTACTTTATCATGCTAAGAGGAGCAGGAAAAAGCAAAAAATTTCAGAATTGCACCTTGCAATGCGGAGAAATTACTGTTTGTGCATTTACAATATTCAATGATTTTTGCCATTGAAAAACGTCCAGAAATGATTGAAGCTACTGACTGAATGAAAGGAGCTGGCATCTCACTCTCTTTGAATCTTCTTTATCGTGCTAAGAGGAGCAGGAAAAAGCAAAAAATTTCAGAATTGCACCTTGCAATGCGGAGAAATTACTGTTTGTGCATTTACAATATTCATTGATTTTTGCCATTGAAAAACATCATGTTATTCATATACCAGAAATGTTTGAAGCTACTGACTGAATGAAAGGAGCTGGCATCTCACTCTCTTTGAATCTTCTTTATCATGCTAAGAGGAGCAGGAAAAAGCAAAAAATTTCAGAATTGCACCTTGCAATGCGGAGAAATTACTGTTTGTGCATTTACAATATTCATTGATTTTTGCCATTGAAAAACGTCCAGAAATGATTGAAGCTACTGACTGAATGAAAGGAGCTGGCATCTCACTCTCTTTGAATCTTGTTTATCATGCTAAGAGGAGCAGGAAAAAGCAAAAAATTTCAGAATTGCACCTTGCAATGCGGAGAAATTACTGTTTGTGCATTTACAATATTCATTGATTTTTGCCATTGAAAAACGTCCAGAAATGATTGAAGCTACTGACTGAATGAAAGGAGCTGGCATCTCACTCTCTTTGAATCTTCTTTATCATGCTAAGAGGAGCAGGAAAAAGCAAAAAATTTCAGAATTGCACCTTGCAATGCGGAGAAATTACTGTTTGTGCATTTACAATATTCATTGATTTTTGCCATTGAAAAACATCATGTTATTCATATACCAGAAATGTTTGAAGCTACTGACTGAATGAAAGGAGCTGGCATCTCACTCTCTTTGAATCTTCTTTATCATGCTAAGAGGAGCAGGAAAAAGCAAAAAATTTCAGAATTGCACCTTGCAATGCGGAGAAATTACTGTTTGTGCATTTACAATATTCATTGATTTTTGCCATTGAAAAACATCATGTTATTCATACACCAGAAATGTTTGAAGCTACTGACTGAATGAAAGGAGCTGGCATCTCACTCTCTTTGAATCTTCTTTATCATGCTAAGAGGAGCAGGAAAAAGCAAAAAATTTCAGAATTGCACCTTGCAATGCGGAGAAATTACTGTTTGTGCATTTACAATATTCATTGATTTTTGCCATTGAAAAACGTCCAGAAATGATTGAAGCTACTGACTGAATGAAAGGAGCTGGCATCTCACTCTCTTTGATTCTTGTTTATCATGCTAAGAGGAGCAGGAAAAAGCAAAAAATTTCAGAATTGCACCTTGCAATGCGGAGAAATTACTGTTTGTGCATTTACAATATTCATTGATTTTTGCCATTGAAAAACGTCCAGAAATGATAGAAGCTACTGACTGAATGAAAGGAGCTGGCATCTCACTCTCTTTGAATCTTGTTTATCATGCTAAGAGGAGCAGGAAAAAGCAAAAAATTTCAGAATTGCACCTTGCAATGCGGAGAAATTACTGTTTGTGCATTTACAATATTCATTGATTTTTGCCATTGAAAAACATCATGTTATTCATATACCAGAAATGATTGAAGCTACTGACTGAATGAAAGGAGCTGGCATCTCACTCTCTTTGAATCTTCTTTATCATGCTAAGAGGAGCAGGAAAAAGCAAAAAATTTCAGAATTGCACCTTGCAATGCGGAGAAATTACTGTTTGTGCATTTACAATATTCAATGATTTTTGCCATTGAAAAACGTCCAGAAATGATTGAAGCTACTGACTGAATGAAAGGAGCTGGCATCTCACTCTCTTTG
Organism: Phyllobates terribilis; assembly: GCF_046119375.1. Classification (NCBI taxonomy): domain Eukaryota; kingdom Metazoa; phylum Chordata; class Amphibia; order Anura; family Dendrobatidae; genus Phyllobates; species Phyllobates terribilis. Next base: position 37,721 of record NW_027369705.1, on the reverse strand, counting down.
AATCTTCTTTATCATGCTAAGAGGAGCAGGAAAAAGCAAAAAATTTCAGAATTGCACCTTGCAATGCGGAGAAATTACTGTTTGTGCATTTACAATATTCATTGATTTTTGCCATTGAAAAACATCATGTTATTCATATACCAGAAATGTTTGAAGCTACTGACTGAATGAAAGGAGCTGGCATCTCACTCTCTTTGAATCTTCTTTATCATGCTAAGAGGAGCAGGAAAAAGCAAAAAATTTCAGAATTGCACCTTGCAATGCGGAGAAATTACTGTTTGTGCATTTACAATATTCAATGATTTTTGCCATTGAAAAACGTCCAGAAATGATTGAAGCTACTGACTGAATGAAAGGAGCTGGCATCTCACTCTCTTTGAATCTTGTTTATCATGCTAAGAGGAGCAGGAAAAAGCAAAAAATTTCAGAATTGCACCTTGCAATGCGGAGAAATTACTGTTTGTGCATTTACAATATTCATTGATTTTTGCCATTGAAAAACGTCCAGAAATGATTGAAGCTACTGACTGAATGAAAGGAGCTGGCATCTCACTCTCTTTGAATCTTCTTTATCATGCTAAGAGGAGCAGGAAAAAGCAAAAAATTTCAGAATTTCACCTTGCAATGCGGAGAAATTACTGTTTGTGCATTTACAATATTCATTGATTTTTGCCATTGAAAAACATCATGTTATTCATATACCAGAAATGATTGAAGCTACTGACTGAATGAAAGGAGCTGGCATCTCACTCTCTTTGAATCTTCTTTATCATGCTAAGAGGAGCAGGAAAAAGCAAAAAATTTCAGAATTGCACCTTGCAATGCGGAGAAATTACTGTTTGTGCATTTACAATATTCATTGATTTTTGCCATTGAAAAACATCATGTTATTCATACACCAGAAATGTTTGAAGCTACTGACTGAATGAAAGGAGCTGGCATCTCACTCTCTTTGAATCTTCTTTATCATGCTAAGAGGAGAAGGAAAAAGCAAAAAATTTCAGAATTGCACCTTGCAATGCGGAGAAATTACTGTTTGTGCATTTACAATATTCATTGATTTTTGCCATTGAAAAACGTCCAGAAATGATTGAAGCTACTGACTGAATGAAAGGAGCTGGCATCTCACTCTCTTTGAATCTTGTTTATCATGCTAAGAGGAGCAGGAAAAAGCAAAAAATTTCAGAATTGCACCTTGCAATGCGGAGAAATTACTGTTTGTGCATTTACAATATTCATTGATTTTTGCCATTGAAAAACGTCCAGAAATGATTGAAGCTACTGACTGAATGAAAGGAGCTGGCATCTCACTCTCTTTGAATCTTCTTTATCATGCTAAGAGGAGCAGGAAAAAGCAAAAAATTTCAGAATTGCACCTTGCAATGCGGAGAAATTACTGTTTGTGCATTTACAATATTCATTGATTTTTGCCATTGAAAAACGTCCAGAAATGATTGAAGCTACTGACTGAATGAAAGGAGCTGGCATCTCACTCTCTTTGAATCTTGTTTATCATGCTAAGAGGAGCAGGAAAACGCAAAAAATTTCAGAATTGCACCTTGCAATGAGGAGAAATTACTGTTTGTGCATTTACAATATTCATTGATTTTTGCCATTGAAAAACATCATGTTATTCATATACCAGAAATGATTGAAGCTACTGACTGAATGAAAGGAGCTGGCATCTCACTCTCTTTGAATCTTCTTTATCATGCTAAGAGGAGCAGGAAAAAGCAAAAAATTTCAGAATTGCACCTTGCAATGCGGAGAAATTACTGTTTGTGCATTTACAATATTCAATGATTTTTGCCATTGAAAAACGTCCAGAAATGATTGAAGCTACTGACTGAATGAAATGAGCTGGCATCTCACTCTCTTTGAATCTTCTTTATCATGCTAAGAGGAGCAGGAAAAAGCAAAAAATTTCAGAATTGCACCTTGCAATGCGGAGAAATTACTGTTTGTGCATTTACAATATTCATTGATTTTTGCCATTGAAAAACATCATGTTATTCATATACCAGAAATGTTTGAAGCTACTGACTGAATGAAAGGAACTGGCATCTCACTCTCTTTGAATCTTCTTTATCATGCTAAGAGGAGCAGGAAAAAGCAAAAAATTTCAGAATTGCACCTTGCAATGCGGAGAAATTACTCTTTGTGCATTTACAATATTCATTGATTTTTGCCATTGAAAAACGTCCAGAAATGATTGAAGCTACTGACTGAATGAAAGGAGCTGGCATCTCACTCTCTTTGAATCTTCTTTATCATGCTAAGAGGAGCAGGAAAAAGCAAAAAATTTCAGAATTGCACCTTGCAATGCGGAGAAATTACTGTTTGTGCATTTACAATATTCATTGATTTTTGCCATTGAAAAATGTCCAGAAATGATTGAAGCTACTGACTGAATGAAAGGAGCTGGCATCTCACTCTCTTTGAATCTTCTTTATCATGCTAAGAGGAGCAGGAAAAAGCAAAAAATTTCAGAATTGCACCTTGCAATGCGGAGAAATTACTGTTTGTGCATTTACAATATTCATTGATTTTTGCCATTGAAAAACATCATGTTATTCATATACCAGAAATGTTTGAAGCTACTGACTGAATGAAAGGAGCTGGCATCTCACTCTCTTTGAATCTTCTTTATCATGCTAAGAGGAGCAGGAAAAAGCAAAAAATTTCAGAATTGCACCTTGCAATGCGGAGAAATTACTGTTTGTGCATTTACAATATTCATTGATTTTTGCCATTGAAAAACGTCCAGAAATGATTGAAGCTACTGACTGAATGAAAGGAGCTGGCATCTCACTCTCTTTGAATCTTGTTTATCATGCTAAGAGGAGCAGGAAAAAGCAAAAAATTTCAGAATTGCACCTTGCAATGCGGAGAAATTACTGTTTGTGCATTTACAATATTCATTGATTTTTGCCATTGAAAAACGTCCAGAAATGATTGAAGCTACTGACTGAATGAAAGGAGCTGGCATCTCACTCTCTTTGAATCTTGTTTATCATGCTAAGAGGAGCAGGAAAAAGCAAAAAATTTCAGAATTGCACCTTGCAATGCGGAGAAATTACTGTTTGTGCATTTACAATATTCATTGATTTTTGCCATTGAAAAACGTCCAGAAATGATTGAAGCTACTGACTGAATGAAAGGAGCTGGCATCTCACTCTCTTTGAATCTTCTTTATCATGCTAAGAGGAGCAGGAAAAAGCAAAAAATTTCAGAATTGCACCTTGCAATGCGGAGAAATTACTGTTTGTGCATTTACAATATTCATTGATTTTTGCCATTGAAAAACGTCCAGAAATGATTGAAGCTACTGACTGAATGAAAGGAGCTGGCATCTCACTCTCTTTGAATCTTGTTTATCATGCTAAGAGGAGCAGGAAAACGCAAAAAATTTCAGAATTGCACCTTGCAATGAGGAGAAATTACTGTTTGTGCATTTACAATATTCATTGATTTTTGCCATTGAAAAACATCATGTTATTCATATACCAGAAATGATTGAAGCTACTGACTGAATGAAAGGAGCTGGCATCTCACTCTCTTTGAATCTTCTTTATCATGCTAAGAGGAGCAGGAAAAAGCAAAAAATTTCAGAATTGCACCTTGCAATGCGGAGAAATTACTGTTTGTGCATTTACAATATTCAATGATTTTTGCCATTGAAAAACGTCCAGAAATGATTGAAGCTACTGACTGAATGAAATGAGCTGGCATCTCACTCTCTTTGAATCTTCTTTATCATGCTAAGAGGAGCAGGAAAAAGCAAAAAATTTCAGAATTGCACCTTGCAATGCGGAGAAATTACTGTTTGTGCATTTACAATATTCATTGATTTTTGCCATTGAAAAACATCATGTTATTCATATACCAGAAATGTTTGAAGCTACTGACTGAATGAAAGGAACTGGCATCTCACTCTCTTTGAATCTTCTTTATCATGCTAAGAGGAGCAGGAAAAAGCAAAAAATTTCAGAATTGCACCTTGCAATGCGGAGAAATTACTCTTTGTGCATTTACAATATTCATTGATTTTTGCCATTGAAAAACGTCCAGAAATGATTGAAGCTACTGACTGAATGAAAGGAGCTGGCATCTCACTCTCTTTGAATCTTCTTTATCATGCTAAGAGGAGCAGGAAAAAGCAAAAAATTTCAGAATTGCACCTTGCAATGCGGAGAAATTACTGTTTGTGCATTTACAATATTCATTGATTTTTGCCATTGAAAAATGTCCAGAAATGATTGAAGCTACTGACTGAATGAAAGGAGCTGGCATCTCACTCTCTTTGAATCTTCTTTATCATGCTAAGAGGAGCAGGAAAAAGCAAAAAATTTCAGAATTGCACCTTGCAATGCGGAGAAATTACTGTTTGTGCATTTACAATATTCATTGATTTTTGCCATTGAAAAACATCATGTTATTCATATACCAGAAATGTTTGAAGCTACTGACTGAATGAAAGGAGCTGGCATCTCACTCTCTTTGAATCTTCTTTATCATGCTAAGAGGAGCAGGAAAAAGCAAAAAATTTCAGAATTGCACCTTGCAATGCGGAGAAATTACTGTTTGTGCATTTACAATATTCATTGATTTTTGCCATTGAAAAACGTCCAGAAATGATTGAAGCTACTGACTGAATGAAAGGAGCTGGCATCTCACTCTCTTTGAATCTTGTTTATCATGCTAAGAGGAGCAGGAAAAAGCAAAAAATTTCAGAATTGCACCTTGCAATGCGGAGAAATTACTGTTTGTGCATTTACAATATTCATTGATTTTTGCCATTGAAAAACGTCCAGAAATGATTGAAGCTACTGACTGAATGAAAGGAGCTGGCATCTCACTCTCTTTGAATCTTCTTTATCATGCTAAGAGGAGCAGGAAAAAGCAAAAAATTTCAGAATTGCACCTTGCAATGCGGAGAAATTACTGTTTGTGCATTTACAATATTCATTGATTTTTGCCATTGAAAAACATCATGTTATTCATATACCAGAAATGTTTGAAGCTACTGACTGAATGAAAGGAGCTGGCATCTCACTCTCTTTGAATCTTCTTTATCATGCTAAGAGGAGCAGGAAAAAGCAAAAAATTTCAGAATTGCACCTTGCAATGCGGAGAAATTACTGTTTGTGCATTTACAATATTCAATGATTTTTGCCATTGAAAAACGTCCAGAAATGATTGAAGCTACTGACTGAATGAAAGGAGCTGGCATCTCACTCTCTTTGAATCTTCTTTATCATGCTAAGAGGAGCAGGAAAAAGCAAAAAATTTCAGAATTGCACCTTGCAATGCGGAGAAATTACTGTTTGTGCATTTACAATATTCATTGATTTTTGCCATTGAAAAACATCATGTTATTCATATACCAGAAATGTTTGAAGCTACTGACTGAATGAAAGGAGCTGGCATCTCACTCTCTTTGAATCTTCTTTATCATGCTAAGAGGAGCAGGAAAAAGCAAAAAATTTCAGAATTGCACCTTGCAATGCGGAGAAATTACTGTTTGTGCATTTACAATATTCAATGATTTTTGCCATTGAAAAACGTCCAGAAATGATTGAAGCTACTGACTGAATGAAAGGAGCTGGCATCTCACTCTCTTTGAATCTTGTTTATCATGCTAAGAGGAGCAGGAAAAAGCAAAAAATTTCAGAATTGCACCTTGCAATGCGGAGAAATTACTGTTTGTGCATTTACAATATTCATTGATTTTTGCCATTGAAAAACGTCCAGAAATGATTGAAGCTACTGACTGAATGAAAGGAGCTGGCATCTCACTCTCTTTGAATCTTCTTTATCATGCTAAGAGGAGCAGGAAAAAGCAAAAAATTTCAGAATTGCACCTTGCAATGCGGAGAAATTACTGTTTGTGCATTTACAATATTCATTGATTTTTGCCATTGAAAAACATCATGTTATTCATATACCAGAAATGATTGAAGCTACTGACTGAATGAAAGGAGCTGGCATCTCACTCTCTTTGAATCTTCTTTATCATGCTAAGAGGAGCAGGAAAAAGCAAAAAATTTCAGAATTGCACCTTGCAATGCGGAGAAATTACTGTTTGTGCATTTACAATATTCATTGATTTTTGCCATTGAAAAACATCATGTTATTCATACACCAGAAATGTTTGAAGCTACTGACTGAATGAAAGGAGCTGGCATCTCACTCTCTTTGAATCTTCTTTATCATGCTAAGAGGAGAAGGAAAAAGCAAAAAATTTCAGAATTGCACCTTGCAATGCGGAGAAATTACTGTTTGTGCATTTACAATATTCATTGATTTTTGCCATTGAAAAACGTCCAGAAATGATTGAAGCTACTGACTGAATGAAAGGAGCTGGCATCTCACTCTCTTTGAATCTTGTTTATCATGCTAAGAGGAGCAGGAAAAAGCAAAAAATTTCAGAATTGCACCTTGCAATGCGGAGAAATTACTGTTTGTGCATTTACAATATTCATTGATTTTTGCCATTGAAAAACGTCCAGAAATGATTGAAGCTACTGACTGAATGAAAGGAGCTGGCATCTCACTCTCTTTGAATCTTCTTTATCATGCTAAGAGGAGCAGGAAAAAGCAAAAAATTTCAGAATTGCACCTTGCAATGCGGAGAAATTACTGTTTGTGCATTTACAATATTCATTGATTTTTGCCATTGAAAAACGTCCAGAAATGATTGAAGCTACTGACTGAATGAAAGGAGCTGGCATCTCACTCTCTTTGAATCTTGTTTATCATGCTAAGAGGAGCAGGAAAACGCAAAAAATTTCAGAATTGCACCTTGCAATGAGGAGAAATTACTGTTTGTGCATTTACAATATTCATTGATTTTTGCCATTGAAAAACATCATGTTATTCATATACCAGAAATGATTGAAGCTACTGACTGAATGAAAGGAGCTGGCATCTCACTCTCTTTGAATCTTCTTTATCATGCTAAGAGGAGCAGGAAAAAGCAAAAAATTTCAGAATTGCACCTTGCAATGCGGAGAAATTACTGTTTGTGCATTTACAATATTCAATGATTTTTGCCATTGAAAAACGTCCAGAAATGATTGAAGCTACTGACTGAATGAAAGGAGCTGGCATCTCACTCTCTTTGAATCTTCTTTATCATGCTAAGAGGAGCAGGAAAAAGCAAAAAATTTCAGAATTGCACCTTGCAATGCGGAGAAATTACTGTTTGTGCATTTACAATATTCATTGATTTTTGCCATTGAAAAACATCATGTTATTCATATACCAGAAATGTTTGAAGCTACTGACTGAATGAAAGGAGCTGGCATCTCACTCTCTTTGAATCTTCTTTATCATGCTAAGAGGAGCAGGAAAAAGCAAAAAATTTCAGAATTGCACCTTGCAATGCGGAGAAATTACTCTTTGTGCATTTACAATATTCATTGATTTTTGCCATTGAAAAACGTCCAGAAATGATTGAAGCTACTGACTGAATGAAAGGAGCTGGCATCTCACTCTCTTTGAATCTTCTTTATCATGCTAAGAGGAGCAGGAAAAAGCAAAAAATTTCAGAATTGCACCTTGCAATGCGGAGAAATTACTGTTTGTGCATTTACAATATTCATTGATTTTTGCCATTGAAAAATGTCCAGAAATGATTGAAGCTACTGACTGAATGAAAGGAGCTGGCATCTCACTCTCTTTGAATCTTCTTTATCATGCTAAGAGGAGCAGGAAAAAGCAAAAAATTTCAGAATTGCACCTTGCAATGCGGAGAAATTACTGTTTGTGCATTTACAATATTCATTGATTTTTGCCATTGAAAAACATCATGTTATTCATATACCAGAAATGTTTGAAGCTACTGACTGAATGAAAGGAGCTGGCATCTCACTCTCTTTGAATCTTCTTTATCATGCTAAGAGGAGCAGGAAAAAGCAAAAAATTTCAGAATTGCACCTTGCAATGCGGAGAAATTACTGTTTGTGCATTTACAATATTCATTGATTTTTGCCATTGAAAAACGTCCAGAAATGATTGAAGCTACTGACTGAATGAAAGGAGCTGGCATCTCACTCTCTTTGAATCTTGTTTATCATGCTAAGAGGAGCAGGAAAAAGCAAAAAATTTCAGAATTGCACCTTGCAATGCGGAGAAATTACTGTTTGTGCATTTACAATATTCATTGATTTTTGCCATTGAAAAACGTCCAGAAATGATTGAAGCTACTGACTGAATGAAAGGAGCTGGCATCTCACTCTCTTTGAATCTTCTTTATCATGCTAAGAGGAGCAGGAAAAAGCAAAAAATTTCAGAATTGCACCTTGCAATGCGGAGAAATTACTGTTTGTGCATTTACAATATTCATTGATTTTTGCCATTGAAAAACATCATGTTATTCATATACCAGAAATGTTTGAAGCTACTGACTGAATGAAAGGAGCTGGCATCTCACTCTCTTTGAATCTTCTTTATCATGCTAAGAGGAGCAGGAAAAAGCAAAAAATTTCAGAATTGCACCTTGCAATGCGGAGAAATTACTGTTTGTGCATTTACAATATTCATTGATTTTTGCCATTGAAAAACGTCCAGAAATGATAGAAGCTACTGACTGAATGAAAGGAGCTGGCATCTCACTCTCTTTGAATCTTGTTTATCATGCTAAGAGGAGCAGGAAAAAGCAAAAAATTTCAGAATTGCACCTTGCAATGCGGAGAAATTACTGTTTGTGCATTTACAATATTCATTGATTTTTGCCATTGAAAAACATCATGTTATTCATATACCAGAAATGATTGAAGCTACTGACTGAATGAAAGGAGCTGGCATCTCACTCTCTTTGAATCTTCTTTATCATGCTAAGAGGAGCAGGAAAAAGCAAAAAATTTCAGAATTGCACCTTGCAATGCGGAGAAATTACTGTTTGTGCATTTACAATATTCAATGATTTTTGCCATTGAAAAACGTCCAGAAATGATTGAAGCTACTGACTGAATGAAAGGAGCTGGCATCTCACTCTCTTTGAATCTTGTTTATCATGCTAAGAGGAGCAGGAAAAAGCAAAAAATTTCAGAATTGCACCTTGCAATGCGGAGAAATTACTGTTTGTGCATTTACAATATTCATTGATTTTTGCCATTGAAAAACGTCCAGAAATGATTGAAGCTACTGACTGAATGAAAGGAGCTGGCATCTCACTCTCTTTGAATCTTCTTTATCATGCTAAGAGGAGCAGGAAAAAGCAAAAAATTTCAGAATTGCACCTTGCAATGCGGAGAAATTACTCTTTCTGCATTTACAATATTCATTGATTTTTGCCATTGAAAAACGTCCAGAAATGATTGAAGCTACTGACTGAATGAAAGGAGCTGGCATCTCACTCTCTTTGAATCTTCTTTATCATGCTAAGAGGAGCAGGAAAAAGCAAAAAATTTCAGAATTGCACCTTGCAATGCGGAGAAATTACTGTTTGTGCATTTACAATATTCATTGATTTTTGCCATTGAAAAATGTCCAGAAATGATTGAAGCTACTGACTGAATGAAAGGAGCTGGCATCTCACTCTCTTTGAATCTTCTTTATCATGCTAAGAGGAGCAGGAAAAAGCAAAAAATTTCAGAATTGCACCTTGCAATGCGGAGAAATTACTGTTTGTGCATTTACAATATTCATTGATTTTTGCCATTGAAAAACATCATGTTATTCATATACCAGAAATGTTTGAAGCTACTGACTGAATGAAAGGAGCTGGCATCTCACTCTCTTTGAATCTTCTTTATCATGCTAAGAGGAGCAGGAAAAAGCAAAAAATTTCAGAATTGCACCTTGCAATGCGGAGAAATTACTGTTTGTGCATTTACAATATTCATTGATTTTTGCCATTGAAAAACATCCAGAAATGATTGAAGCTACTGACTGAATGAAAGGAGCTGGCATCTCACTCTCTTTGAATCTTGTTTATCATGCTAAGAGGAGCAGGAAAAAGCAAAAAATTTCAGAATTGCACCTTGCAATGCGGAGAAATTACTGTTTGTGCATTTACAATATTCATTGATTTTTGCCATTGAAAAACGTCCAGAAATGATTGAAGCTACTGACTGAATGAAAGGAGCTGGCATCTCACTCTCTTTGAATCTTCTTTATCATGCTAAGAGGAGCAGGAAAAAGCAAAAAATTTCAGAATTGCACCTTGCAATGCGGAGAAATTACTGTTTGTGCATTTACAATATTCATTGATTTTTGCCATTGAAAAACATCATGTTATTCATATACCAGAAATGTTTGAAGCTACTGACTGAATGAAAGGAGCTGGCATCTCACTCTCTTTGAATCTTCTTTATCATGCTAAGAGGAGCAGGAAAAAGCAAAAAATTTCAGAATTGCACCTTGCAATGCGGAGAAATTACTGTTTGTGCATTTACAATATTCATTGATTTTTGCCATTGAAAAACGTCCAGAAATGATAGAAGCTACTGACTGAATGAAAGGAGCTGGCATCTCACTCTCTTTGAATCTTGTTTATCATGCTAAGAGGAGCAGGAAAAAGCAAAAAATTTCAGAATTGCACCTTGCAATGCGGAGAAATTACTGTTTGTGCATTTACAATATTCATCGATTTTTGCCATTGAAAAACATCATGTTATTCATATACCAGAAATGATTGAAGCTACTGACTGAATGAAAGGAGCTGGCATCTCACTCTCTTTGAATCTTCTTTATCATGCTAAGAGGAGCAGGAAAAAGCAAAAAATTTCAGAATTGCACCTTGCAATGCGGAGAAATTACTGTTTGTGCATTTACAATATTCAATGATTTTTGCCATTGAAAAACGTCCAGAAATGATTGAAGCTACTGACTGAATGAAAGGAGCTGGCATCTCACTCTCTTTGAATCTTCTTTATCATGCTAAGAGGAGCAGGAAAAAGCAAAAAATTTCAGAATTGCACCTTGCAATGCGGAGAAATTACTGTTTGTGCATTTACAATATTCATTGATTTTTGCCATTGAAAAACATCATGTTATTCATATACCAGAAATGTTTGAAGCTACTGACTGAATGAAAGGAGCTGGCATCTCACTCTCTTTGAATCTTCTTTATCATGCTAAGAGGAGCAGGAAAAAGCAAAAAATTTCAGAATTGCACCTTGCAATGCGGAGAAATTACTGTTTGTGCATTTACAATATTCATTGATTTTTGCCATTGAAAAACGTCCAGAAATGATTGAAGCTACTGACTGAATGAAAGGAGCTGGCATCTCACTCTCTTTGAATCTTCTTTATCATGCTAAGAGGAGCAGGAAAAAGCAAAAAATTTCAGAATTGCACCTTGCAATGCGGAGAAATTACTGTTTGTGCATTTACAATATTCATTGATTTTTGCCATTGAAAAACATCATGTTATTCATATACCAGAAATGATTGAAGCTACTGACTGAATGAAAGGAGCTGGCATCTCACTCTCTTTGAATCTACTTTATCATGCTAAGAGGAGCAGGAAAAAGCAAAAAATTTCAGAATTGCACCTTGCAATGCGGAGAAATTACTGTTTGTGCATTTACAATATTCAATGATTTTTGCCATTGAAAAACGTCCAGAAATGATTGAAGCTACTGACTGAATGAAAGGAGCTGGCATCTCACTCTCTTTGAATCTTCTTTATCATGCTAAGAGGAGCAGGAAAAAGCAAAAAATTTCAGAATTGCACCTTGCAATGCGGAGAAATTACTGTTTGTGCAATTACAATATTCATTGATTTTTGCCATTGAAAAACATCATGTTATTCATATACCAGAAATGTTTGAAGCTACTGACTGAATGAAAGGAGCTGGCATCTCACTCTCTTTGAATCTTCTTTATCATGCTAAGAGGAGCAGGAAAAAGCAAAAAATTTCAGAATTGCACCTTGCAATGCGGAGAAATTACTGTTTGTGCATTTACAATATTCATTGATTTTTGCCATTGAAAAACGTCCAGAAATGATTGAAGCTACTGACTGAATGAAAGGAGCTGGCATCTCACTCTCTTTGAATCTTGTTTATCATGCTAAGAGGAGCAGGAAAAAGCAAAAAATTTCAGAATTGCACCTTGCAATGCGGAGAAATTACTGTTTGTGCATTTACAATATTCATTGATTTTTGCCATTGAAAAACGTCCAGAAATGATTGAAGCTACTGACTGAATGAAAGGAGCTGGCATCTCACTCTCTTTGAATCTTCTTTATCATGCTAAGAGGATCAGGAAAAAGCAAAAAATTTCAGAATTGCACCTTGCAATGCGGAGAAATTACTGTTTGTGTATTTACAATATTCATTGATTTTTGCCATTGAAAAACATCATGTTATTCATATACCAGAAATGATTGAAGCTACTGACTGAATGAAAGGAGCTGGCATCTCACTCTCTTTGAATCTTCTTTATCATGCTAAGAGGAGCAGGAAAAAGCAAAAAATTTCAGAATTGCACCTTGCAATGCGGAGAAATTACTGTTTGTGCATTTACAATATTCATTGATTTTTGCCATTGAAAGACATCATGTTATTCATACACCAGAAATGTTTGAAGCTACTGACTGAATGAAAGGAGCTGGCATCTCACTCTCTTTGAATCTTCTTTATCATGCTAAGAGGAGCAGGAAAAAGCAAAAAATTTCAGAATTGCACCTTGCAATGCGGAGAAATTACTGTTTGTGCATTTACAATATTCATTGATTTTTGCCATTGAAAAACGTCCAGAAATGATTGAAGCTACTGACTGAATGAAAGGAGCTGGCATCTCACTCTCTTTGAATCTTGTTTATAATGCTAAGAGGAGCAGGAAAAAGCAAAAAATTTCAGAATTGCACCTTGCAATGCGGAGAAATTACTGTTTGTGCATTTACAATATTCATTGATTTTTGCCATTGAAAAACATCATGTTATTCATATACCAGAAATGTTTGAAGCTACTGACTGAATGAAAGGAGCTGGCATCTCACTCTCTTTGAATCTTCTTTATCATGCTAAGAGGAGCAGGAAAAAGCAAAAAATTTCAGAATTGCACCTTGCAATGCGGAGAAATTACTGTTTGTGCATTTACAATATTCATTGATTTTTGCCATTGAAAAACGTCCAGAAATGATAGAAGCTACTGACTGAATGAAAGGAGCTGGCATCTCACTCTCTTTGAATCTTGTTTATCATGCTAAGAGGAGCAGGAAAAAGCAAAAAATTTCAGAATTGCACCTTGCAATGCGGAGAAATTACTGTTTGTGCATTTACAATATTCATTGATTTTTGCCATTGAAAAACATCATGTTATTCATATACCAGAAATGATTGAAGCTACTGACTGAATGAAAGGAGCTGGCATCTCACTCTCTTTGAATCTTCTTTATCATGCTAAGAGGAGCAGGAAAAAGCAAAAAATTTCAGAATTGCACCTTGCAATGCGGAGAAATTACTGTTTGTGCATTTACAATATTCAATGATTTTTGCCATTGAAAAACGTCCAGAAATGATTGAAGCTACTGACTGAATGAAAGGAGCTGGCATCTCACTCTCTTTGAATCTTCTTTATCATGCTAAGAGGAGCAGGAAAAAGCAAAAAATTTCAGAATTGCACCTTGCAATGCGGAGAAATTACTGTTTGTGCATTTACAATATTCATTGATTTTTGCCATTGAAAAACATCATGTTATTCATATACCAGAAATGTTTGAAGCTACTGACTGAATGAAAGGAGCTGGCATCTCACTCTCTTTGAATCTTCTTTATCATGCTAAGAGGAGCAGGAAAAAGCAAAAAATTTCAGAATTGCACCTTGCAATGCGGAGAAATTACTGTTTGTGCATTTACAATATTCATTGATTTTTGCCATTGAAAAACGTCCAGAAATGATTGAAGCTACTGACTGAATGAAAGGAGCTGGCATCTCACTCTCTTTGAATCTTCTTTATCATGCTAAGAGGAGCAGGAAAAAGCAAAAAATTTCAGAATTGCACCTTGCAATGCGGAGAAATTACTGTTTGTGCATTTACAATATTCAATGATTTTTGCCATTGAAAAACGTCCAGAAATGATTGAAGCTACTGACTGAATGAAAGGAGCTGGCATCTCACTCTCTTTGAATCTTCTTTATCATGCTAAGAGGAGCAGGAAAAAGCAAAAGATTTCAGAATTGCACCTTGCAATGCGGAGAAATTACTGTTTGTGCATTTACAATATTCATTGATTTTTGCCATTGAAAAACATCATGTTATTCATATACCAGAAATGATTGAAGCTACTGACTGAATGAAAGGAGCTGGCATCTCACTCTCTTTGAATCTTCTTTATCATGCTAAGAGGAGCAGGAAAAAGCAAAAAATTTCAGAATTGCACCTTGCAATGCGGAGAAATTACTGTTTGTGCATTTACAATATTCAATGATTTTTGCCATTGAAAAACGTCCAGAAATGATTGAAGCTACTGACTGAATGAAAGGAGCTGGCATCTCACTCTCTTTGAATCTTCTTTATCATGCTAAGAGGAGCAGGAAAAAGCAAAAAATTTCAGAATTGCACCTTGCAATGCGGAGAAATTACTGTTTGTGCATTTACAATATTCATTGATTTTTGCCATTGAAAAACATCATGTTATTCATATACCAGAAATGTTTGAAGCTACTGACTGAATGAAAGGAGCTGGCATCTCACTCTCTTTGAATCTTCTTTATCATGCTAAGAGGAGCAGGAAAAAGCAAAAAATTTCAGAATTGCACCTTGCAATGCGGAGAAATTACTGTTTGTGCAATTACAATATTCATTGATTTTTGCCATTGAAAAACGTCCAGAAATGATTGAAGCTACTGACTGAATGAAAGGAGCTGGCATCTCACTCTCTTTGAATCTTCTTTATCATGCTAAGAGGAGCAGGAAAAAGCAAAAAATTTCAGAATTGCACCTTGCAATGCGGAGAAATTACTGTTTGTGCATTTACAATATTCAATGATTTTTGCCATTGAAAAACGTCCAGAAATGATTGAAGCTACTGACTGAATGAAAGGAGCTGGCATCTCACTCTCTTTGAATCTTCTTTATCATGCTAAGAGGAGCAGGAAAAAGCAAAAAATTTCAGAATTGCACCTTGCAATGCGGAGAAATTACTGTTTGTGCATTTACAATATTCATTGATTTTTGCCATTGAAAAACATCATGTTATTCATACACCAGAAATGTTTGAAGCTACTGACTGAATGAAAGGAGCTGGCATCTCACTCTCTTTGAATCTTCTTTATCATGCTAAGAGGAGCAGGAAAAAGCAAAAAATTTCAGAATTGCACCTTGCAATGCGGAGAAATTACTGTTTGTGCATTTACAATATTCATTGATTTTTGCCATTGAAAAACGTCCAGAAATGATTGAAGCTACTGACTGAATGAAAGGAGCTGGCATCTCACTCTCTTTGAATCTTGTTTATCATGCTAAGAGGAGCAGGAAAAAGCAAAAAATTTCAGAATTGCACCTTGCAATGCGGAGAAATTACTGTTTGTGCATTTACAATATTCATTGATTTTTGCCATTGAAAAACGTCCAGAAATGATTGAAGCTACTGACTGAATGAAAGGAGCTGGCATCTCACTCTCTTTGAATCTTCTTTATCATGCTAAGAGGAGCAGGAAAAAGCAAAAAATTTCAGAATTGCACCTTGCAATGCGGAGAAATTACTGTTTGTGCATTTACAATATTCATTGATTTTTGCCATTGAAAAACATCATGTTATTCATATACCAGAAATGTTTGAAGCTACTGACTGAATGAAAGGAGCTGGCATCTCACTCTCTTTGAATCTTCTTTATCATGCTAAGAGGAGCAGGAAAAAGCAAAAAATTTCAGAATTGCACCTTGCAATGCGGAGAAATTACTGTTTGTGCATTTACAATATTCATTGATTTTTGCCATTGAAAAACGTCCAGAAATGATTGAAGCTACTGACTGAATGAAAGGAGCTGGCATCTCACTCTCTTTGAATCTTCTTTATCATGCTAAGAGGAGCAGGAAAAAGCAAAAAATTTCAGAATTGCACCTTGCAATGCGGAGAAATTACTGTTTGTGCATTTACAATATTCATTGATTTTTGCCATTGAAAAACATCATGTTATTCATATACCAGAAATGATTGAAGCTACTGACTGAATGAAAGGAGCTGGCATCTCACTCTCTTTGAATCTACTTTATCATGCTAAGAGGAGCAGGAAAAAGCAAAAAATTTCAGAATTGCACCTTGCAATGCGGAGAAATTACTGTTTGTGCATTTACAATATTCATTGATTTTTGCCATTGAAAAACGTCCAGAAATGATAGAAGCTACTGACTGAATGAAAGGAGCTGGCATCTCACTCTCTTTGAATCTTGTTTATCATGCTAAGAGGAGCAGGAAAAAGCAAAAAATTTCAGAATTGCACCTTGCAATGCGGAGAAATTACTGTTTGTGCATTTACAATATTCATTGATTTTTGCCATTGAAAAACATCATGTTATTCATATACCAGAAATGATTGAAGCTACTGACTGAATGAAAGGAGCTGGCATCTCACTCTCTTTGAATCTTCTTTATCATGCTAAGAGGAGCAGGAAAAAGCAAAAAATTTCAGAATTGCACCTTGCAATGCGGAGAAATTACTGTTTGTGCATTTACAATATTCAATGATTTTTGCCATTGAAAAACGTCCAGAAATGATTGAAGCTACTGACTGAATGAAAGGAGCTGGCATCTCACTCTCTTTGAATCTTCTTTATCATGCTAAGAGGAGCAGGAAAAAGCAAAAAATTTCAGAATTGCACCTTGCAATGCGGAGAAATTACTGTTTGTGCATTTACAATATTCATTGATTTTTGCCATTGAAAAACATCATGTTATTCATATACCAGAAATGTTTGAAGCTACTGACTGAATGAAAGGAGCTGGCATCTCACTCTCTTTGAATCTTCTTTATCATGCTAAGAGGAGCAGGAAAAAGCAAAAAATTTCAGAATTGCACCTTGCAATGCGGAGAAATTACTGTTTGTGCATTTACAATATTCATTGATTTTTGCCATTGAAAAACGTCCAGAAATGATTGAAGCTACTGACTGAATGAAAGGAGCTGGCATCTCACTCTCTTTGAATCTTCTTTATCATGCTAAGAGGAGCAGGAAAAAGCAAAAAATTTCAGAATTGCACCTTGCAATGCGGAGAAATTACTGTTTGTACATTTACAATATTCAATGATTTTTGCCATTGAAAAACGTCCAGAAATGATTGAAGCTACTGACTGAATGAAAGGAGCTGGCATCTCACTCTCTTTGAATCTTCTTTATCATGCTAAGAGGAGCAGGAAAAAGCAAAAAATTTCAGAATTGCACCTTGCAATGCGGAGAAATTACTGTTTGTGCATTTACAATATTCATTGATTTTTGCCATTGAAAAACATCATGTTATTCATATACCAGAAATGATTGAAGCTACTGACTGAATGAAAGGAGCTGGCATCTCACTCTCTTTGAATCTTCTTTATCATGCTAAGAGGAGCAGGAAAAAGCAAAAAATTTCAGAATTGCACCTTGCAATGCGGAGAAATTACTGTTTGTGCATTTACAATATTCAATGATTTTTGCCATTGAAAAACGTCCAGAAATGATTGAAGCTACTGACTGAATGAAAGGAGCTGGCATCTCACTCTCTTTGAATCTTCTTTATCATGCTAAGAGGAGCAGGAAAAAGCAAAAAATTTCAGAATTGCACCTTGCAATGCGGAGAAATTACTGTTTGTGCATTTACAATATTCATTGATTTTTGCCATTGAAAAACATCATGTTATTCATATACCAGAAATGTTTGAAGCTACTGACTGAATGAAAGGAGCTGGCATCTCACTCTCTTTGAATCTTCTTTATCATGCTAAGAGGAGCAGGAAAAAGCAAAAAATTTCAGAATTGCACCTTGCAATGCGGAGAAATTACTGTTTGTGCATTTACAATATTCAATGATTTTTGCCATTGAAAAACGTCCAGAAATGATTGAAGCTACTGACTGAATGAAAGGAGCTGGCATCTCACTCTCTTTGAATCTTGTTTATCATGCTAAGAGGAGCAGGAAAAAGCAAAAAATTTCAGAATTGCACCTTGCAATGCGGAGAAATTACTGTTTGTGCATTTACAATATTCATTGATTTTTGCCATTGAAAAACGTCCAGAAATGATTGAAGCTACTGACTGAATGAAAGGAGCTGGCATCTCACTCTCTTTGAATCTTCTTTATCATGCTAAGAGGAGCAGGAAAAAGCAAAAAATTTCAGAATTGCACCTTGCAATGCGGAGAAATTACTCTTTGTGCATTTACAATATTCATTGATTTTTGCCATTGAAAAATGTCCAGAAATGATTGAAGCTACTGACTGAATGAAAGGAGCTGGCATCTCACTCTCTTTGAATCTTCTTTATCATGCTAAGAGGAGCAGGAAAAAGCAAAAAATTTCAGAATTGCACCTTGCAATGCGGAGAAATTACTGTTTGTGCATTTACAATATTCATTGATTTTTGCCATTGAAAAACATCATGTTATTCATATACCAGAAATGTTTGAAGCTACTGACTGAATGAAAGGAGCTGGCATCTCACTCTCTTTGAATCTTCTTTATCATGCTAAGAGGAGCAGGAAAAAGCAAAAAATTTCAGAATTGCACCTTGCAATGCGGAGAAATTACTGTTTGTGCATTTACAATATTCATTGATTTTTGCCATTGAAAAACATCCAGAAATGATTGAAGCTACTGACTGAATGAAAGGAGCTGGCATCTCACTCTCTTTGAATCTTGTTTATCATGCTAAGAGGAGCAGGAAAAAGCAAAAAATTTCAGAATTGCACCTTGCAATGCGGAGAAATTACTGTTTGTGCATTTACAATATTCATTGATTTTTGCCATTGAAAAACGTCCAGAAATGATTGAAGCTACTGACTGAATGAAAGGAGCTGGCATCTCACTCTCTTTGAATCTTCTTTATCATGCTAAGAGGAGCAGGAAAAAGCAAAAAATTTCAGAATTGCACCTTGCAATGCGGAGAAATTACTGTTTGTGCATTTACAATATTCATTGATTTTTGCCATTGAAAAACATCATGTTATTCATATACCAGAAATGTTTGAAGCTACTGACTGAATGAAAGGAGCTGGCATCTCACTCTCTTTGAATCTTCTTTATCATGCTAAGAGGAGCAGGAAAAAGCAAAAAATTTCAGAATTGCACCTTGCAATGCGGAGAAATTACTGTTTGTGCATTTACAATATTCATTGATTTTTGCCATTGAAAAACGTCCAGAAATGATAGAAGCTACTGACTGAATGAAAGGAGCTGGCATCTCACTCTCTTTGAATCTTGTTTATCATGCTAAGAGGAGCAGGAAAAAGCAAAAAATTTCAGAATTGCACCTTGCAATGCGGAGAAATTACTGTTTGTGCATTTACAATATTCATTGATTTTTGCCATTGAAAAACATCATGTTATTCATATACCAGAAATGATTGAAGCTACTGACTGAATGAAAGGAGCTGGCATCTCACTCTCTTTGAATCTTCTTTATCATGCTAAGAGGAGCAGGAAAAAGCAAAAAATTTCAGAATTGCACCTTGCAATGCGGAGAAATTACTGTTTGTGCATTTACAATATTCAATGATTTTTGCCATTGAAAAACGTCCAGAAATGATTGAAGCTACTGACTGAATGAAAGGAGCTGGCATCTCACTCTCTTTGAATCTTCTTTATCATGCTAAGAGGAGCAGGAAAAAGCAAAAAATTTCAGAATTGCACCTTGCAATGCGGAGAAATTATTGTTTGTGCATTTACAATATTCATTGATTTTTGCCATTGAAAAACATCATGTTATTCATATACCAGAAATGTTTGAAGCTACTGACTGAATGAAAGGAGCTGGCATCTCACTCTCTTTGAATCTTCTTTATCATGCTAAGAGGAGCAGGAAAAAGCAAAAAATTTCAGAATTGCACCTTGCAATGCGGAGAAATTACTGTTTGTGCATTTACAATATTCATTGATTTTTGCCATTGAAAAACGTCCAGAAATGATTGAAGCTACTGACTGAATGAAAGGAGCTGGCATCTCACTCTCTTTGAATCTTCTTTATCATGCTAAGAGGAGCAGGAAAAAGCAAAAAATTTCAGAATTGCACCTTGCAATGCGGAGAAATTACTGTTTGTGCATTTACAATATTCATTGATTTTTGCCATTGAAAAACATCATGTTATTCATATACCAGAAATGATTGAAGCTACTGACTGAATGAAAGGAGCTGGCATCTCACTCTCTTTGAATCTACTTTATCATGCTAAGAGGAGCAGGAAAAAGCAAAAAATTTCAGAATTGCACCTTGCAATGCGGAGAAATTACTGTTTGTGCATTTACAATATTCAATGATTTTTGCCATTGAAAAACGTCCAGAAATGATTGAAGCTACTGACTGAATGAAAGGAGCTGGCATCTCACTCTCTTTGAATCTTCTTTATCATGCTAAGAGGAGCAGGAAAAAGCAAAAAATTTCAGAATTGCACCTTGCAATGCGGAGAAATTACTGTTTGTGCAATTACAATATTCATTGATTTTTGCCATTGAAAAACATCATGTTATTCATATACCAGAAATGTTTGAAGCTACTGACTGAATGAAAGGAGCTGGCATCTCACTCTCTTTGAATCTTCTTTATCATGCTAAGAGGAGCAGGAAAAAGCAAAAAATTTCAGAATTGCACCTTGCAATGCGGAGAAATTACTGTTTGTGCATTTACAATATTCATTGATTTTTGCCATTGAAAAACGTCCAGAAATGATTGAAGCTACTGACTGAATGAAAGGAGCTGGCATCTCACTCTCTTTGAATCTTGTTTATCATGCTAAGAGGAGCAGGAAAAAGCAAAAAATTTCAGAATTGCACCTTGCAATGCGGAGAAATTACTGTTTGTGCATTTACAATATTCATTGATTTTTGCCATTGAAAAACGTCCAGAAATGATTGAAGCTACTGACTGAATGAAAGGAGCTGGCATCTCACTCTCTTTGAATCTTCTTTATCATGCTAAGAGGATCAGGAAAAAGCAAAAAATTTCAGAATTGCACCTTGCAATGCGGAGAAATTACTGTTTGTGCATTTACAATATTCATTGATTTTTGCCATTGAAAAACATCATGTTATTCATATACCAGAAATGATTGAAGCTACTGACTGAATGAAAGGAGCTGGCATCTCACTCTCTTTGAATCTTCTTTATCATGCTAAGAGGAGCAGGAAAAAGCAAAAAATTTCAGAATTGCACCTTGCAATGCGGAGAAATTACTGTTTGTGCATTTACAATATTCATTGATTTTTGCCATTGAAAAACATCATGTTATTCATACACCAGAAATGTTTGAAGCTACTGACTGAATGAAAGGAGCTGGCATCTCACTCTCTTTGAATCTTGTTTATCATGCTAAGAGGAGCAGGAAAAAGCAAAAAATTTCAGAATTGCACCTTGCAATGCGGAGAAATTACTGTTTGTGCATTTACAATATTCATTGATTTTTGCCATTGAAAAACGTCCAGAAATGATTGAAGCTACTGACTGAATGAAAGGAGCTGGCATCTCACTCTCTTTGAATCTTGTTTATAATGCTAAGAGGAGCAGGAAAAAGCAAAAAATTTCAGAATTGCACCTTGCAATGCGGAGAAATTACTGTTTGTGCATTTACAATATTCATTGATTTTTGCCATTGAAAAACATCCAGAAATGATTGAAGCTACTGACTGAATGAAAGGAGCTGGCATCTCACTCTCTTTGAATCTTGTTTATCATGCTAAGAGGAGCAGGAAAAAGCAAAAAATTTCAGAATTGCACCTTGCAATGCGGAGAAATTACTGTTTGTGCATTTACAATATTCATTGATTTTTGCCATTGAAAAACGTCCAGAAATGATTGAAGCTACTGACTGAATGAAAGGAGCTGGCATCTCACTCTCTTTGAATCTTCTTTATCATGCTAAGAGGAGCAGGAAAAAGCAAAAAATTTCAGAATTGCACCTTGCAATGCGGAGAAATTACTGTTTGTGCATTTACAATATTCATTGATTTTTGCCATTGAAAAACATCATGTTATTCATATACCAGAAATGATTGAAGCTACTGACTGAATGAAAGGAGCTGGCATCTCACTCTCTTTGAATCTTCTTTATCATGCTAAGAGGAGCAGGAAAAAGCAAAAAATTTCAGAATTGCACCTTGCAATGCGGAGAAATTACTGTTTGTGCATTTACAATATTCATTGATTTTTGCCATTGAAAAACATCATGTTATTCATACACCAGAAATGTTTGAAGCTACTGACTGAATGAAAGGAGCTGGCATCTCACTCTCTTTGAATCTTCTTTATCATGCTAAGAGGAGCAGGAAAAAGCAAAAAATTTCAGAATTGCACCTTGCAATGCGGAGAAATTACTGTTTGTGCATTTACAATATTCATTGATTTTTGCCATTGAAAAACGTCCAGAAATGATTGAAGCTACTGACTGAATGAAAGGAGCTGGCATCTCACTCTCTTTGAATCTTGTTTATAATGCTAAGAGGAGCAGGAAAAAGCAAAAAATTTCAGAATTGCACCTTGCAATGCGGAGAAATTACTGTTTGTGCATTTACAATATTCATTGATTTTTGCCATTGAAAAACATCATGTTATTCATATACCAGAAATGTTTGAAGCTACTGACTGAATGAAAGGAGCTGGCATCTCACTCTCTTTGAATCTTCTTTATCATGCTAAGAGGAGCAGGAAAAAGCAAAAAATTTCAGAATTGCACCTTGCAATGCGGAGAAATTACTGTTTGTGCATTTACAATATTCATTGATTTTTGCCATTGAAAAACGTCCAGAAATGATAGAAGCTACTGACTGAATGAAAGGAGCTGGCATCTCACTCTCTTTGAATCTTGTTTATCATGCTAAGAGGAGCAGGAAAAAGCAAAAAATTTCAGAATTGCACCTTGCAATGCCAGGAAATTACTGTTTGTGCATTTACAATATTCATTGATTTTTGCCATTGAAAAACATCATGTTATTCATATACCAGAAATGATTGAAGCTACTGACTGAATGAAAGGAGCTGGCATCTCACTCTCTTTGAATCTTCTTTATCATGCTAAGAGGAGCAGGAAAAAGCAAAAAATTTCAGAATTGCACCTTGCAATGCGGAGAAATTACTGTTTGTGCATTTACAATATTCAATGATTTTTGCCATTGAAAAACGTCCAGAAATGATTGAAGCTACTGACTGAATGAAAGGAGCTGGCATCTCACTCTCTTTGAATCTTCTTTATCATGCTAAGAGGAGCAGGAAAAAGCAAAAAATTTCAGAATTGCACCTTGCAATGCGGAGAAATTACTGTTTGTGCATTTACAATATTCATTGATTTTTGCCATTGAAAAACATCATGTTATTCATATACCAGAAATGTTTGAAGCTACTGACTGAATGAAAGGAGCTGGCATCTCACTCTCTTTGAATCTTCTTTATCATGCTAAGAGGAGCAGGAAAAAGCAAAAAATTTCAGAATTGCACCTTGCAATGCGGAGAAATTACTGTTTGTGCATTTACAATATTCATTGATTTTTGCCATTGAAAAACGTCCAGAAATGATTGAAGCTACTGACTGAATGAAAGGAGCTGGCATCTCACTCTCTTTGAATCTTCTTTATCATGCTAAGAGGAGCAGGAAAAAGCAAAAAATTTCAGAATTGCACCTTGCAATGCGGAGAAATTACTGTTTGTGCATTTACAATATTCAATGATTTTTGCCATTGAAAAACGTCCAGAAATGATTGAAGCTACTGACTGAATGAAAGGAGCTGGCATCTCACTCTCTTTGAATCTTCTTTATCATGCTAAGAGGAGCAGGAAAAAGCAAAAAATTTCAGAATTGCACCTTGCAATGCGGAGAAATTACTGTTTGTGCATTTACAATATTCATTGATTTTTGCCATTGAAAAACATCATGTTATTCATATACCAGAAATGATTGAAGCTACTGACTGAATGAAAGGAGCTGGCATCTCACTCTCTTTGAATCTTCTTTATCATGCTAAGAGGAGCAGGAAAAAGCAAAAAATTTCAGAATTGCACCTTGCAATGCGGAGAAATTACTGTTTGTGCATTTACAATATTCAATGATTTTTGCCATTGAAAAACGTCCAGAAATGATTGAAGCTACTGACTGAATGAAAGGAGCTGGCATCTCACTCTCTTTGAATCTTCTTTATCATGCTAAGAGGAGCAGGAAAAAGCAAAAAATTTCAGAATTGCACCTTGCAATGCGGAGAAATTACTGTTTGTGCATTTACAATATTCATTGATTTTTGCCATTGAAAAACATCATGTTATTCATATACCAGAAATGTTTGAAGCTACTGACTGAATGAAAGGAGCTGGCATCTCACTCTCTTTGAATCTTCTTTATCATGCTAAGAGGAGCAGGAAAAAGCAAAAAATTTCAGAATTGCACCTTGCAATGCGGAGAAATTACTGTTTGTGCATTTACAATATTCATTGATTTTTGCCATTGAAAAACGTCCAGAAATGATTGAAGCTACTGACTGAATGAAAGGAGCTGGCATCTCACTCTCTTTGAATCTTCTTTATCATGCTAAGAGGAGCAGGAAAAAGCAAAAAATTTCAGAATTGCACCTTGCAATGCGGAGAAATTACTGTTTGTGCATTTACAATATTCAATGATTTTTGCCATTGAAAAACGTCCAGAAATGATTGAAGCTACTGACTGAATGAAAGGAGCTGGCATCTCACTCTCTTTGAATCTTCTTTATCATGCTAAGAGGAGCAGGAAAAAGCAAAAAATTTCAGAATTGCACCTTGCAATGCGGAGAAATTACTGTTTGTGCATTTACAATATTCATTGATTTTTGCCATTGAAAAACATCATGTTATTCATATACCAGAAATGATTGAAGCTACTGACTGAATGAAAGGAGCTGGCATCTCACTCTCTTTGAATCTTCTTTATCATGCTAAGAGGAGCAGGAAAAAGCAAAAAATTTCAGAATTGCACCTTGCAATGCGGAGAAATTACTGTTTGTGCATTTACAATATTCAATGATTTTTGCCATTGAAAAACGTCCAGAAATGATTGAAGCTACTGACTGAATGAAAGGAGCTGGCATCTCACTCTCTTTGAATCTTCTTTATCATGCTAAGAGGAGCAGGAAAAAGCAAAAAATTTCAGAATTGCACCTTGCAATGCGGAGAAATTACTGTTTGTGCATTTACAATATTCATTGATTTTTGCCATTGAAAAACATCATGTTATTCATATACCAGAAATGTTTGAAGCTACTGACTGAATGAAAGGAGCTGGCATCTCACTCTCTTTGAATCTTCTTTATCATGCTAAGAGGAGCAGGAAAAAGCAAAAAATTTCAGAATTGCACCTTGCAATGCGGAGAAATTACTGTTTGTGCAATTACAATATTCATTGATTTTTGCCATTGAAAAACGTCCAGAAATGATTGAAGCTACTGACTGAATGAAAGGAGCTGGCATCTCACTCTCTTTGAATCTTCTTTATCATGCTAAGAGGAGCAGGAAAAAGCAAAAAATTTCAGAATTGCACCTTGCAATGCGGAGAAATTACTGTTTGTGCATTTACAATATTCAATGATTTTTGCCATTGAAAAACGTCCAGAAATGATTGAAGCTACTGACTGAATGAAAGGAGCTGGCATCTCACTCTCTTTGAATCTTCTTTATCATGCTAAGAGGAGCAGGAAAAAGCAAAAAATTTCAGAATTGCACCTTGCAATGCGGAGAAATTACTGTTTGTGCATTTACAATATTCATTGATTTTTGCCATTGAAAAACATCATGTTATTCATACACCAGAAATGTTTGAAGCTACTGACTGAATGAAAGGAGCTGGCATCTCACTCTCTTTGAATCTTCTTTATCATGCTAAGAGGAGCAGGAAAAAGCAAAAAATTTCAGAATTGCACCTTGCAATGCGGAGAAATTACTGTTTGTGCATTTACAATATTCATTGATTTTTGCCATTGAAAAACGTCCAGAAATGATTGAAGCTACTGACTGAATGAAAGGAGCTGGCATCTCACTCTCTTTGAATCTTGTTTATCATGCTAAGAGGAGCAGGAAAAAGCAAAAAATTTCAGAATTGCACCTTGCAATGCGGAGAAATTACTGTTTGTGCATTTACAATATTCATTGATTTTTGCCATTGAAAAACGTCCAGAAATGATTGAAGCTACTGACTGAATGAAAGGAGCTGGCATCTCACTCTCTTTGAATCTTCTTTATCATGCTAAGAGGAGCAGGAAAAAGCAAAAAATTTCAGAATTGCACCTTGCAATGCGGAGAAATTACTGTTTGTGCATTTACAATATTCATTGATTTTTGCCATTGAAAAACATCATGTTATTCATATACCAGAAATGTTTGAAGCTACTGACTGAATGAAAGGAGCTGGCATCTCACTCTCTTTGAATCTTCTTTATCATGCTAAGAGGAGCAGGAAAAAGCAAAAAATTTCAGAATTGCACCTTGCAATGCGGAGAAATTACTGTTTGTGCATTTACAATATTCATTGATTTTTGCCATTGAAAAACGTCCAGAAATGATTGAAGCTACTGACTGAATGAAAGGAGCTGGCATCTCACTCTCTTTGAATCTTCTTTATCATGCTAAGAGGAGCAGGAAAAAGCAAAAAATTTCAGAATTGCACCTTGCAATGCGGAGAAATTACTGTTTGTGCATTTACAATATTCATTGATTTTTGCCATTGAAAAACATCATGTTATTCATATACCAGAAATGATTGAAGCTACTGACTGAATGAAAGGAGCTGGCATCTCACTCTCTTTGAATCTACTTTATCATGCTAAGAGGAGCAGGAAAAAGCAAAAAATTTCAGAATTGCACCTTGCAATGCGGAGAAATTACTGTTTGTGCATTTACAATATTCAATGATTTTTGCCATTGAAAAACGTCCAGAAATGATTGAAGCTACTGACTGAATGAAAGGAGCTGGCATCTCACTCTCTTTGAATCTTCTTTATCATGCTAAGAGGAGCAGGAAAAAGCAAAAAATTTCAGAATTGCACCTTGCAATGCGGAGAAATTACTGTTTGTGCAATTACAATATTCATTGATTTTTGCCATTGAAAAACATCATGTTATTCATATACCAGAAATGTTTGAAGCTACTGACTGAATGAAAGGAGCTGGCATCTCACTCTCTTTGAATCTTCTTTATCATGCTAAGAGGAGCAGGAAAAAGCAAAAAATTTCAGAATTGCACCTTGCAATGCGGAGAAATTACTGTTTGTGCATTTACAATATTCATTGATTTTTGCCATTGAAAAACGTCCAGAAATGATTGAAGCTACTGACTGAATGAAAGGAGCTGGCATCTCACTCTCTTTGAATCTTGTTTATCATGCTAAGAGGAGCAGGAAAAAGCAAAAAATTTCAGAATTGCACCTTGCAATGCGGAGAAATTACTGTTTGTGCATTTACAATATTCATTGATTTTTGCCATTGAAAAACGTCCAGAAATGATTGAAGCTACTGACTGAATGAAAGGAGCTGGCATCTCACTCTCTTTGAATCTTCTTTATCATGCTAAGAGGATCAGGAAAAAGCAAAAAATTTCAGAATTGCACCTTGCAATGCGGAGAAATTACTGTTTGTGCATTTACAATATTCATTGATTTTTGCCATTGAAAAACATCATGTTATTCATATACCAGAAATGATTGAAGCTACTGACTGAATGAAAGGAGCTGGCATCTCACTCTCTTTGAATCTTCTTTATCATGCTAAGAGGAGCAGGAAAAAGCAAAAAATTTCAGAATTGCACCTTGCAATGCGGAGAAATTACTGTTTGTGCATTTACAATATTCATTGATTTTTGCCATTGAAAAACGTCCAGAAATGATTGAAGCTACTGACTGAATGAAAGGAGCTGGCATCTCACTCTCTTTGAATCTTCTTTATCATGCTAAGAGGAGCAGGAAAAAGCAAAAAATTTCAGAATTGCACCTTGCAATGCGGAGAAATTACTGTTTGTGCATTTACAATATTCATTGATTTTTGCCATTGAAAAACATCATGTTATTCATATACCAGAAATGTTTGAAGCTACTGACTGAATGAAAGGAGCTGGCATCTCACTCTCTTTGAATCTTCTTTATCATGCTAAGAGGAGCAGGAAAAAGCAAAAAATTTCAGAATTGCACCTTGCAATGCGGAGAAATTACTGTTTGTGCATTTACAATATTCATTGATTTTTGCCATTGAAAAACGTCCAGAAATGATTGAAGCTACTGACTGAATGAAAGGAGCTGGCATCTCACTCTCTTTGAATCTTGTTTATCATGCTAAGAGGAGCAGGAAAAAGCAAAAAATTTCAGAATTGCACCTTGCAATGCGGAGAAATTACTGTTTGTGCATTTACAATATTCATTGATTTTTGCCATTGAAAAACGTCCAGAAATGATTGAAGCTACTGACTGAATGAAAGGAGCTGGCATCTCACTCTCTTTGAATCTTCTTTATCATGCTAAGAGGAGCAGGAAAAAGCAAAAAATTTCAGAATTGCACCTTGCAATGCGGAGAAATTACTGTTTGTGCATTTACAATATTCATTGATTTTTGCCATTGAAAAACATCATGTTATTCATATACCAGAAATGTTTGAAGCTACTGACTGAATGAAAGGAGCTGGCATCTCACTCTCTTTGAATCTTCTTTATCATGCTAAGAGGAGCAGGAAAAAGCAAAAAATTTCAGAATTGCACCTTGCAATGCGGAGAAATTACTGTTTGTGCATTTACAATATTCATTGATTTTTGCCATTGAAAAACGTCCAGAAATGATTGAAGCTACTGACTGAATGAAAGGAGCTGGCATCTCACTCTCTTTGAATCTTGTTTATCATGCTAAGAGGAGCAGGAAAAAGCAAAAAATTTCAGAATTGCACCTTGCAATGCGGAGAAATTACTGTTTGTGCATTTACAATATTCATTGATTTTTGCCATTGAAAAACGTCCAGAAATGATTGAAGCTACTGACTGAATGAAAGGAGCTGGCATCTCACTCTCTTTGAATCTTCTTTATCATGCTAAGAGGATCAGGAAAAAGCAAAAAATTTCAGAATTGCACCTTGCAATGCGGAGAAATTACTGTTTGTGCATTTACAATATTCATTGATTTTTGCCATTGAAAAACATCATGTTATTCATATACCAGAAATGATTGAAGCTACTGACTGAATGAAAGGAGCTGGCATCTCACTCTCTTTGAATCTTCTTTATCATGCTAAGAGGAGCAGGAAAAAGCAAAAAATTTCAGAATTGCACCTTGCAATGCGGAGAAATTACTGTTTGTGCATTTACAATATTCATTGATTTTTGCCATTGAAAAACGTCCAGAAATGATTGAAGCTACTGACTGAATGAAAGGAGCTGGCATCTCACTCTCTTTGAATCTTCTTTATCATGCTAAGAGGAGCAGGAAAAAGCAAAAAATTTCAGAATTGCACCTTGCAATGCGGAGAAATTACTGTTTGTGCATTTACAATATTCATTGATTTTTGCCATTGAAAAACATCATGTTATTCATATACCAGAAATGTTTGAAGCTACTGACTGAATGAAAGGAGCTGGCATCTCACTCTCTTTGAATCTTCTTTATCATGCTAAGAGGAGCAGGAAAAAGCAAAAAATTTCAGAATTGCACCTTGCAATGCGGAGAAATTACTGTTTGTGCATTTACAATATTCATTGATTTTTGCCATTGAAAAACGTCCAGAAATGATTGAAGCTACTGACTGAATGAAAGGAGCTGGCATCTCACTCTCTTTGAATCTTGTTTATCATGCTAAGAGGAGCAGGAAAAAGCAAAAAATTTCAGAATTGCACCTTGCAATGCGGAGAAATTACTGTTTGTGCATTTACAATATTCATTGATTTTTGCCATTGAAAAACGTCCAGAAATGATTGAAGCTACTGACTGAATGAAAGGAGCTGGCATCTCACTCTCTTTGAATCTTCTTTATCATGCTAAGAGGAGCAGGAAAAAGCAAAAAATTTCAGAATTGCACCTTGCAATGCGGAGAAATTACTGTTTGTGCATTTACAATATTCATTGATTTTTGCCATTGAAAAACATCATGTTATTCATATACCAGAAATGTTTGAAGCTACTGACTGAATGAAAGGAGCTGGCATCTCACTCTCTTTGAATCTTCTTTATCATGCTAAGAGGAGCAGGAAAAAGCAAAAAATTTCAGAATTGCACCTTGCAATGCGGAGAAATTACTGTTTGTGCATTTACAATATTCATTGATTTTTGCCATTGAAAAACGTCCAGAAATGATAGAAGCTACTGACTGAATGAAAGGAGCTGGCATCTCACTCTCTTTGAATCTTGTTTATCATGCTAAGAGGAGCAGGAAAAAGCAAAAAATTTCAGAATTGCACCTTGCAATGCGGAGAAATTACTGTTTGTGCATTTACAATATTCATTGATTTTTGCCATTGAAAAACATCATGTTATTCATATACCAGAAATGATTGAAGCTACTGACTGAATGAAAGGAGCTGGCATCTCACTCTCTTTGAATCTTCTTTATCATGCTAAGAGGAGCAGGAAAAAGCAAAAAATTTCAGAATTGCACCTTGCAATGCGGAGAAATTACTGTTTGTGCATTTACAATATTCAATGATTTTTGCCATTGAAAAACGTCCAGAAATGATTGAAGCTACTGACTGAATGAAAGGAGCTGGCATCTCACTCTCTTTGAATCTTCTTTATCATGCTAAGAGGAGCAGGAAAAAGCAAAAAATTTCAGAATTGCACCTTGCAATGCGGAGAAATTACTGTTTGTGCATTTACAATATTCATTGATTTTTGCCATTGAAAAACATCATGTTATTCATATACCAGAAATGTTTGAAGCTACTGACTGAATGAAAGGAGCTGGCATCTCACTCTCTTTGAATCTTCTTTATCATGCTAAGAGGAGCAGGAAAAAGCAAAAAATTTCAGAATTGCACCTTGCAATGCGGAGAAATTACTGTTTGTGCATTTACAATATTCAATGATTTTTGCCATTGAAAAACGTCCAGAAATGATTGAAGCTACTGACTGAATGAAAGGAGCTGGCATCTCACTCTCTTTGAATCTTGTTTATCATGCTAAGAGGAGCAGGAAAAAGCAAAAAATTTCAGAATTGCACCTTGCAATGCGGAGAAATTACTGTTTGTGCATTTACAATATTCATTGATTTTTGCCATTGAAAAACGTCCAGAAATGATTGAAGCTACTGACTGAATGAAAGGAGCTGGCATCTCACTCTCTTTGAATCTTCTTTATCATGCTAAGAGGAGCAGGAAAAAGCAAAAAATTTCAGAATTGCACCTTGCAATGCGGAGAAATTACTCTTTGTGCATTTACAATATTCATTGATTTTTGCCATTGAAAAACGTCCAGAAATGATTGAAGCTACTGACTGAATGAAAGGAGCTGGCATCTCACTCTCTTTGAATCTTCTTTATCATGCTAAGAGGAGCAGGAAAAAGCAAAAAATTTCAGAATTGCACCTTGCAATGCGGAGAAATTACTGTTTGTGCATTTACAATATTCATTGATTTTTGCCATTGAAAAATGTCCAGAAATGATTGAAGCTACTGACTGAATGAAAGGAGCTGGCATCTCACTCTCTTTGAATCTTCTTTATCATGCTAAGAGGAGCAGGAAAAAGCAAAAAATTTCAGAATTGCACCTTGCAATGCGGAGAAATTACTGTTTGTGCATTTACAATATTCATTGATTTTTGCCATTGAAAAACATCATGTTATTCATATACCAGAAATGTTTGAAGCTACTGACTGAATGAAAGGAGCTGGCATCTCACTCTCTTTGAATCTTCTTTATCATGCTAAGAGGAGCAGGAAAAAGCAAAAAATTTCAGAATTGCACCTTGCAATGCGGAGAAATTACTGTTTGTGCATTTACAATATTCATTGATTTTTGCCATTGAAAAACATCCAGAAATGATTGAAGCTACTGACTGAATGAAAGGAGCTGGCATCTCACTCTCTTTGAATCTTGTTTATCATGCTAAGAGGAGCAGGAAAAAGCAAAAAATTTCAGAATTGCACCTTGCAATGCGGAGAAATTACTGTTTGTGCATTTACAATATTCATTGATTTTTGCCATTGAAAAACGTCCAGAAATGATTGAAGCTACTGACTGAATGAAAGGAGCTGGCATCTCACTCTCTTTGAATCTTCTTTATCATGCTAAGAGGAGCAGGAAAAAGCAAAAAATTTCAGAATTGCACCTTGCAATGCGGAGAAATTACTGTTTGTGCATTTACAATATTCATTGATTTTTGCCATTGAAAAACATCATGTTATTCATATACCAGAAATGTTTGAAGCTACTGACTGAATGAAAGGAGCTGGCATCTCACTCTCTTTGAATCTTCTTTATCATGCTAAGAGGAGCAGGAAAAAGCAAAAAATTTCAGAATTGCACCTTGCAATGCGGAGAAATTACTGTTTGTGCATTTACAATATTCATTGATTTTTGCCATTGAAAAACGTCCAGAAATGATAGAAGCTACTGACTGAATGAAAGGAGCTGGCATCTCACTCTCTTTGAATCTTGTTTATCATGCTAAGAGGAGCAGGAAAAAGCAAAAAATTTCAGAATTGCACCTTGCAATGCGGAGAAATTACTGTTTGTGCATTTACAATATTCATTGATTTTTGCCATTGAAAAACATCATGTTATTCATATACCAGAAATGATTGAAGCTACTGACTGAATGAAAGGAGCTGGCATCTCACTCTCTTTGAATCTTCTTTATCATGCTAAGAGGAGCAGGAAAAAGCAAAAAATTTCAGAATTGCACCTTGCAATGCGGAGAAATTACTGTTTGTGCATTTACAATATTCAATGATTTTTGCCATTGAAAAACGTCCAGAAATGATTGAAGCTACTGACTGAATGAAAGGAGCTGGCATCTCACTCTCTTTGAATCTTCTTTATCATGCTAAGAGGAGCAGGAAAAAGCAAAAAATTTCAGAATTGCACCTTGCAATGCGGAGAAATTACTGTTTGTGCATTTACAATATTCATTGATTTTTGCCATTGAAAAACATCATGTTATTCATATACCAGAAATGTTTGAAGCTACTGACTGAATGAAAGGAGCTGGCATCTCACTCTCTTTGAATCTTCTTTATCATGCTAAGAGGAGCAGGAAAAAGCAAAAAATTTCAGAATTGCACCTTGCAATGCGGAGAAATTACTGTTTGTGCATTTACAATATTCATTGATTTTTGCCATTGAAAAACGTCCAGAAATGATTGAAGCTACTGACTGAATGAAAGGAGCTGGCATCTCACTCTCTTTGAATCTTCTTTATCATGCTAAGAGGAGCAGGAAAAAGCAAAAAATTTCAGAATTGCACCTTGCAATGCGGAGAAATTACTGTTTGTGCATTTACAATATTCATTGATTTTTGCCATTGAAAAACATCATGTTATTCATATACCAGAAATGATTGAAGCTACTGACTGAATGAAAGGAGCTGGCATCTCACTCTCTTTGAATCTACTTTATCATGCTAAGAGGAGCAGGAAAAAGCAAAAAATTTCAGAATTGCACCTTGCAATGCGGAGAAATTACTGTTTGTGCATTTACAATATTCAATGATTTTTGCCATTGAAAAACGTCCAGAAATGATTGAAGCTACTGACTGAATGAAAGGAGCTGGCATCTCACTCTCTTTGAATCTTCTTTATCATGCTAAGAGGAGCAGGAAAAAGCAAAAAATTTCAGAATTGCACCTTGCAATGCGGAGAAATTACTGTTTGTGCAATTACAATATTCATTGATTTTTGCCATTGAAAAACATCATGTTATTCATATACCAGAAATGTTTGAAGCTACTGACTGAATGAAAGGAGCTGGCATCTCACTCTCTTTGAATCTTCTTTATCATGCTAAGAGGAGCAGGAAAAAGCAAAAAATTTCAGAATTGCACCTTGCAATGCGGAGAAATTACTGTTTGTGCATTTACAATATTCATTGATTTTTGCCATTGAAAAACGTCCAGAAATGATTGAAGCTACTGACTGAATGAAAGGAGCTGGCATCTCACTCTCTTTGAATCTTGTTTATCATGCTAAGAGGAGCAGGAAAAAGCAAAAAATTTCAGAATTGCACCTTGCAATGCGGAGAAATTACTGTTTGTGCATTTACAATATTCATTGATTTTTGCCATTGAAAAACGTCCAGAAATGATTGAAGCTACTGACTGAATGAAAGGAGCTGGCATCTCACTCTCTTTGAATCTTCTTTATCATGCTAAGAGGATCAGGAAAAAGCAAAAAATTTCAGAATTGCACCTTGCAATGCGGAGAAATTACTGTTTGTGCATTTACAATATTCATTGATTTTTGCCATTGAAAAACATCATGTTATTCATATACCAGAAATGATTGAAGCTACTGACTGAATGAAAGGAGCTGGCATCTCACTCTCTTTGAATCTTCTTTATCATGCTAAGAGGAGCAGGAAAAAGCAA
This sequence comes from Phyllobates terribilis, assembly GCF_046119375.1. Lineage (NCBI taxonomy): Eukaryota > Metazoa > Chordata > Amphibia > Anura > Dendrobatidae > Phyllobates > Phyllobates terribilis. The sequence goes on along the minus strand of NW_027369705.1, from coordinate 3,084 downwards.
AAAATTTCAGAATTGCACCTTGCAATGCGGAGAAATTACTGTTTGTGCATTTACAATATTCATTGATTTTTGCCATTGAAAAACATCATGTTATTCATACACCAGAAATGTTTGAAGCTACTGACTGAATGAAAGGAGCTGGCATCTCACTCTCTTTGAATCTTCTTTATCATGCTAAGAGGAGCAGGAAAAAGCAAAAAATTTCAGAATTGCACCTTGCAATGCGGAGAAATTACTGTTTGTGCATTTACAATATTCATTGATTTTTGCCATTGAAAAACGTCCAGAAATGATTGAAGCTACTGACTGAATGAAAGGAGCTGGCATCTCACTCTCTTTGAATCTTGTTTATAATGCTAAGAGGAGCAGGAAAAAGCAAAAAATTTCAGAATTGCACCTTGCAATGCGGAGAAATTACTGTTTGTGCATTTACAATATTCATTGATTTTTGCCATTGAAAAACATCATGTTATTCATATACCAGAAATGTTTGAAGCTACTGACTGAATGAAAGGAGCTGGCATCTCACTCTCTTTGAATCTTCTTTATCATGCTAAGAGGAGCAGGAAAAAGCAAAAAATTTCAGAATTGCACCTTGCAATGCGGAGAAATTACTGTTTGTGCATTTACAATATTCATTGATTTTTGCCATTGAAAAACGTCCAGAAATGATAGAAGCTACTGACTGAATGAAAGGAGCTGGCATCTCACTCTCTTTGAATCTTGTTTATCATGCTAAGAGGAGCAGGAAAAAGCAAAAAATTTCAGAATTGCACCTTGCAATGCGGAGAAATTACTGTTTGTGCATTTACAATATTCATTGATTTTTGCCATTGAAAAACATCATGTTATTCATATACCAGAAATGATTGAAGCTACTGACTGAATGAAAGGAGCTGGCATCTCACTCTCTTTGAATCTTCTTTATCATGCTAAGAGGAGCAGGAAAAAGCAAAAAATTTCAGAATTGCACCTTGCAATGCGGAGAAATTACTGTTTGTGCATTTACAATATTCAATGATTTTTGCCATTGAAAAACGTCCAGAAATGATTGAAGCTACTGACTGAATGAAAGGAGCTGGCATCTCACTCTCTTTGAATCTTCTTTATCATGCTAAGAGGAGCAGGAAAAAGCAAAAAATTTCAGAATTGCACCTTGCAATGCGGAGAAATTACTGTTTGTGCATTTACAATATTCATTGATTTTTGCCATTGAAAAACATCATGTTATTCATATACCAGAAATGTTTGAAGCTACTGACTGAATGAAAGGAGCTGGCATCTCACTCTCTTTGAATCTTCTTTATCATGCTAAGAGGAGCAGGAAAAAGCAAAAAATTTCAGAATTGCACCTTGCAATGCGGAGAAATTACTGTTTGTGCATTTACAATATTCATTGATTTTTGCCATTGAAAAACGTCCAGAAATGATTGAAGCTACTGACTGAATGAAAGGAGCTGGCATCTCACTCTCTTTGAATCTTCTTTATCATGCTAAGAGGAGCAGGAAAAAGCAAAAAATTTCAGAATTGCACCTTGCAATGCGGAGAAATTACTGTTTGTGCATTTACAATATTCAATGATTTTTGCCATTGAAAAACGTCCAGAAATGATTGAAGCTACTGACTGAATGAAAGGAGCTGGCATCTCACTCTCTTTGAATCTTCTTTATCATGCTAAGAGGAGCAGGAAAAAGCAAAAAATTTCAGAATTGCACCTTGCAATGCGGAGAAATTACTGTTTGTGCATTTACAATATTCATTGATTTTTGCCATTGAAAAACATCATGTTATTCATATACCAGAAATGATTGAAGCTACTGACTGAATGAAAGGAGCTGGCATCTCACTCTCTTTGAATCTTCTTTATCATGCTAAGAGGAGCAGGAAAAAGCAAAAAATTTCATAATTGCACCTTGCAATGCGGAGAAATTACTGTTTGTGCATTTACAATATTCAATGATTTTTGCCATTGAAAAACGTCCAGAAATGATTGAAGCTACTGACTGAATGAAAGGAGCTGGCATCTCACTCTCTTTGAATCTTCTTTATCATGCTAAGAGGAGCAGGAAAAAGCAAAAAATTTCAGAATTGCACCTTGCAATGCGGAGAAATTACTGTTTGTGCATTTACAATATTCATTGATTTTTGCCATTGAAAAACATCATGTTATTCATATACCAGAAATGTTTGAAGCTACTGACTGAATGAAAGGAGCTGGCATCTCACTCTCTTTGAATCTTCTTTATCATGCTAAGAGGAGCAGGAAAAAGCAAAAAATTTCAGAATTGCACCTTGCAATGCGGAGAAATTACTGTTTGTGCAATTACAATATTCATTGATTTTTGCCATTGAAAAACGTCCAGAAATGATTGAAGCTACTGACTGAATGAAAGGAGCTGGCATCTCACTCTCTTTGAATCTTCTTTATCATGCTAAGAGGAGCAGGAAAAAGCAAAAAATTTCAGAATTGCACCTTGCAATGCGGAGAAATTACTGTTTGTGCATTTACAATATTCAATGATTTTTGCCATTGAAAAACAGTTATTTATACACCAGAAATGATTGAAGCTACTGACTGAATGAAAGGAGCTGGCATCTCACTCTCTTTGAATCTTCTTTATCATGCTAAGAGGAGCAGGAAAAAGCAAAAAATTTCAGAATTGCACCTTGCAATGCGGAGAAATTACTGTTTGTGCATTTACAAATATTCATTGATTTTTGCCATTGAAAAACAGACCAGAAATGTTTGAAGCTACTGACTGAATGAAAGGAGCTGGCATCTCACTCTCTTTGAATCTTCTTTATCATGCTAAGAGGAGCAGGAAAAAGCAAAAAATTTCAGAATTGCACCTTGCAATGCGGAGAAATTACTGTTTGTGCATTTACAATATTCATTGATTTTTGCCATTGAAAAACGTCCAGAAATGATTGAAGCTACTGACTGAATGAAAGGAGCTGGCATCTCACTCTCTTTGAATCTTGTTTATCATGCTAAGAGGAGCAGGAAAAAGCAAAAAATTTCAGAATTGCACCTTGCAATGCGGAGAAATTACTGTTTGTGCATTTACAATATTCATTGATTT
>NW_027369704.1:0-40829 GCF_046119375.1 Phyllobates terribilis | reverse complement strand
GCCAACGCATCATCGAAGCCTTAGTAGGGAGGCGATTGAGGGAGGCGAGCCAGCAAATGAAACATCCACTTGCCGCGAGTGTATCCCGTTCCAAAGAACCTCACACCATGGTAGTTTATTAGCAGACGGAGAAAAGTAGGAATAAACAAGGCTCGTGTCAAGCTTACCGACAGACTTACAAATGGCGCTAGGCTCAGGACAGCAGCCAAAGCGCACAATTGCGACCTTTTTCACCTCGCACACGATTTCCAAAACGAAGAGCTGTTGGCAGAGGGCGAACAGGACCACATAGTGCGGCCCTTCAGCAAATTCTGGCGGGCCCATTGGGTCCAAATACTGTCACGATGCCATGCTTCTTTGGTTGAGCCAATTAAAAATTAAATGATTTGAATTTTGCAGGTTTTCAACGATTGGTTTTGATCTAACAACATTTTTTTATTCTGCACTTTATGATTGTATAAAATTTTATACTCCTCGTCCCATTATAAAGATCTCATTTTTCATTTCGGAAGGCCCAAAATCTAGGTCTTATTTTTCTCTTTAAAATTTTTTTTATTCAAATTTTACATTTCCAATACACTTTCACTTTCCCATCTACCTTTACATATCATCTCTCATCATCAAATCAATCACATCTCCTTTCTTCTCTCTATCTCTCATCCAATCATTGTAATTTTCAATTTAATCTATCTTTTTCACTTTTTTAATTTTCTTAATTTATTTCGATATCATCAAACTAAATTTATAATATAAGAAGGAAGGAGTATGTCGGGCCGTAGTTTTGGGCTTCGTCTGGTAATATGGAAAAGGCCCATAGCGACGAGGAGTAAATATTGGAAGATCAAATCGGTTGCCTTGAGGGATCCGGCCGCCGAGAATCACTCCAACAAACACAATTCGAACATTAGACCGTTCCACTACGAGACCCATCAGTTCCTAGAATCAAGCCCCCATAATCCAAACGAACTGGGCTCCTATATATGTCTTTATTCATCGGCGATACACACAAATTTTTTTACACCATTTTCTATACTACTTGCTATAATCCCACAACACACAACTATTTTAATCGGTTCTTATTATCAATAAAAAAATTAATTTCAAAGCTTGTTGTTCGATCGTTGGATCTCATACTTAGGCAATTAAATCTGATCTACGAATCACGCTTTTTGCCCCAAAACAATTTGGCGCCCACCATGGGGCCTTCGTTCGATTCAATCCTTTGAAATCCACACCTCCCACCATCATTCAATGGCTGACCCTTCAATAAAAATGCATTCGGACCAGTTAGACGTCCTGCTCCCCGTCAACAACGACGATATGACTGGAAAAAATCCAGATCCTCATGATACCCTTCACCCGGAGGCAGTGTCGGACGAATCCCACAAATTGGCGGAAATGAGTCGCACCATGGAGGCACTCCACCAGGAACTTGCCGACCAACGTCAACGTCACGACACACTGAGTCTCACTCTGGCCATCGAAAACGCTAAATTGGCTAGTGAGAAATGCTTCCCTGAAGACACAAGTACAATCCGTCGGCTCCAACGCACAGAGGCTTCGAAGAATCAAAGACCTAGGAGAAACTCAAATTCGACTGAACCTGGATGACGTGATCATGAACCCAAACGACGTAGCACATCCCGAAATGCTTCAGGGTGTCCATAGTCCTACTCGTCTTAATTCCGCTATCACTAACCCAGGCGATATCATTGCCCTTGCAGTTCTGGAAACGGGACGGGCGACCTATGTACAACCTCCACATGACGAACAAGAAAGGAGATTCAACCTCATGCTAACCCAAGCCCTGGAGAAATACACAAAGGTGGTGGACGCACGACTCGCCTGAATCCCAGGCATCCCCCCTCCCTATCGAGAAGGATGGCGTAAAAGGGTACAACGAGACCCCGTTCAGTGAAGACATCGCCCGAGTCAGAATCCCCAAGAAGTTCCACACGCCTAATATGACACGATATGACGTAACGTCCGAACTGGGTGAGCATATTTCTCTGTATAAGCAAATGCTCACGGCCGCCTCCGTTTTCGAAAGGGACAAAGAGGAGGTCATGTGTAAGATCTTCGGGACTGCCTTGTCAGGGCCCGCCTTGATGTGGTTTACCCGATTACCTCACTGATCCATAGCGTCTTTTGCCGACCTAGTCGATGCATTTAAGACCCAGTTCGCTAGCATACATCGATTAGAACAACATTCTAGCGACTTGTACTATATTATCCAGAAACCTAACGAACCTCTTCGTGAATTCTAAGCAGGTACAACAAGGAGAAGGTGGTGATCCCGAACTCCGATGTTCCGACATCAGTCCAAGCATTCAGACGAGGACTGATACGAGGAAGTGTACAAGGAGCTCACCAATTACCCATGCATGACCTTTGAAGATGTTCAGGCCAAAGCACTTGCTATGATACGACTCTAAGAAGACGAAGAGCCCTTAAAAGACTAGCCCATGTTTTGACCGTATTGACAGACAATCCAACAAGGAACCTAGGAGCCATCCATACGCACGGGAAGAGAGGGGCAGACCCGATCCTAGTTGCGAAAAGCCTAACGGATGGAAGGAACGCTCCGCTCTCCTCCCCCAAGGTACATTCCTATAACTTCAATATATCGACTGCCGAGTTGGTCAAATCCCTGGATAGGTACACGAAAGACGTCCAAATAACCCAGAAAGAGCGCAAAGCCGGAGTCCAGAAAAGACATAACTCGGTGGTGCGATTTCCACGACAATCCCGGACACTACACACACAAATGTGTTGCCCTGTGGAAGGAAGTCACGCGTCTACTCTCCCTAGGACATCTGAAAGATGTAATTTGGAAAAAGGTAGAGCGATTCTTGAACGGAGGGACAAGGTAACATCTGAACGACCCTTATCTCTGAGACCCGAGAAAATCATTCAACTGTATCACTGAGGGATCGGAGATATGCGTTATTACTTATTCGGCGGCCGAAAGGCACGCTAAAAGTAGCATCATGGATTCACTTCCGCCGTCAGAATTCAGGAGTAATAGGACCGTCTTGACGAATCCTGTTACTTTCGACGTTTCGACGATTATGACGTCGGCGGAGAAGATCACCATGACTGACTGGTCATTTCATTATCTATCGGGAACTGTAGAATCCGATGCATCTTAGTAGACACTGTTAACTCAACTAACATGATTAATTTGAGTACCCTCAGGAAAATGGGACTAAGCGAAAAGGATACCAACTCCGACCGAATTCCTTTAGTCGGATTCAGCGGTGAAGTAAAGTATACCCTTGGAGACATCGTCCAGACTGTTTACGCCGGAGGCGTTAATCTTCAGGTAAAATTTAACGTGGTAGATTGTGAGTCTCCCTTTAATTGTATTATGGGCAGGCCTTAGATCCACGCAATGGAAGTTGTCCCTTCTCGTACCATCAGAGTATTAAATTTCCCAGAGACTGGGAATTCAAGAAATAAAGGGTGATCGAAAGATGGCTCAGAATGCTACGCAACTACAATGAAATCGACCGTCCAGGATAAGACAGATTAACAATTACAGCCTCCGAGACGGGATCGATATATCAAGCCAGAAACCGAAAAACTCGATGAGATAACACTTGATCTAGCCTCGCCCGAAAAGACCGTTCGAATAGGATCCAACCTAGATGATCAAAGCCTCGAACAAATCCTCATCTTCTTGAGAAACAACAGTGACTGCTTCGCTTGGTCGTATGAAGACATGATTGGAATACCACCAGACATTATCTCACAAAAACTAAATACAGATCCGAGCTTCCCACCCGTGAATCAGAAAAGGAGAAAATTCACCCCCGAACGAAATAAAGTGGTCGACGAAAAGGTATCCAAGCTACTGAGTGCAGGAAAATCAGAGAAGTAAAATACCCGGAATGGTTGGCCAACGTGGTAGTTGTCAGAAAGAAGAACGGAAAGTGGAGGGTTTGCGTGGACTTCACCGATCTAAATAAAGCATGTCTGAAGGACTCCTTCCCTCTCCCACACATTGATGCACTTATCGACGCCATAGCCGGGCACAAAATGCTTAGTTTCATGGACGCCTTCAGCGGCTACCACCAGATACAGATGCATCTGGACGACCAGGAAAAAACTGCATTCGTAACTAGTCAAGGGACGTACTGTTATAAGGTGATGCCCTTCGGACTAAAAAACGTCGAAGCCACCTACCAACGACTAGTGAATAGCATGTTCAAAGACCTGATCGGGGATACGATGGAAGTCTATATCGATGATATATTGGTAAAATCCAGATCAAAGGGCGACCACGTCATTCACTTAAAAGAGAGTTTTGACATCCTACGACGATACAAATGAAGATGAACTCGACCAAGTGTTCGTTCGGCGTTTCTATAGAAAAATTCTTAGGAAACCTGGTCAGAAAACGGGGGATCGACGCCAGCCCAGAACAGGTCCGGGCGATCCTCGACCTAAAAGCCCCTCGAAGCGTGAAAGACGTACAGAAGCTGACAGGGAGAGTAACTGCGCTCAACAGATTTATCTCTAAATCGCCCGACAAATGCAGCCTTTCTACGACGCGTTGAAGAAAAACAAAACGTTCAAGTGGGAAGGAGAACCAGAAATGGCCTTCCAAGAATTAAAGAATTACCCGGAGAACCCTTTACTCCTCGCCAAACCAAAAATCGACGACCCCCCGCCACTTTACTTGTCTGTTTTGGGTTCGTCCGTCAGCGCGGTTCTAGTGAGAGAAGAGGACGGGAGACAACTACCAATCTATTACATCAGTCGGTCACTATTACCGGCCAAAACAAGGTACTCTCCTCTGGAAAAGCTCGCCCTCACCCTGGTAACGGCCGCCAACAAACTCAAACCTTATTTTGAGACTCACATGATCGTGGTTCGGACTAACCACTCACTCAAGGCAATAATGAAAAAGCCAGAAAACACCGGAAGGATGGCTAAGTGGGTCATACATCTCAGCGGTTACGAGATCGAGCTCAAACCCAAAACCGCAATCAAATCTCAGGCCCTCGCAGATTTTGTAGCAGATTTCAGTCCGGCCTTAGAACAGGAGGCAGCTCGCGAACACGTCGAGATTAGAAATAGCGAACATATGGGCATCTGGACGTTGCACACAAATGAAGCCTCCAATCTAAGGGGAACGAGGCTTGGCGTCATCCTGAAATCTCCTCGGGGGGATAACATAGCTCAAGCCGTTCGATGCGAATGGGAAGCAACAAACAACAAAACTGAATATGAGGCACTCATTTTTGGTCTACACTTGGTGTTAGACTTATCCATTAAAATTCTGAAAGTTACTTGTGATTCTCTGCTCATTGTCAACCGGGTTCGAGGATCATTCGCCGCAAAAGACAAACAAATGGTCTCATACTTAGAAGTCGTCCAAACTCTTCTGATAAAATTGAGGGCTTCAACATCCAACAAGTCCCCAGGGAACAAAACGCACAGGCAGATGCACTATCCAACCTCATATCTTCTCTACATCCTTCGGAGTTTCCTAGTATTCCGATCGTCCATGTCACCACACCCGCGGTGCCTACTATCGCAAGTAGCCTCGTCAAAGTTCTAAACGTCGGTGATCGGAGTGGAGATCAGACTCGGTTGGAAGATGATTGGATGAAACCTATCATGGACTGGGAAGCTAAAGGACATCCTTCCTAACAACAAACTATCCACGAAAAGACTCAAGGTACAAGCTCTATCCTACGACATAGTTGATTCTGTCCTTTTCAAACGATTAGTTTCAGGGCTTTTTCTCTGATGCGTTAAGACGGACGAAGTACAAAAACTCTTGCATTCCGTTCACAACGAAGAGTGTGGCAACCATACGGGAGGACGCAGTCTCGCGTGCAAAATAAGACGGCTAGGATATTTCTGGCCCACTATGAATGCGGACGCTGTGGCACACGCTAAAAGATGCGATGCGTGCCAACGCCACACACCAGTCCCTCATCAACCGTCAGAGCTCTTCAATCCCACTCTTTCTCCCTGGCCTTTCATGAGGTGGGGAATGGACATCGTAGGAAAACTTCCACCGGCGCCCAAACAACGCGTATTCTTTTTCGCAATGACAGACTATTTCTCCAAATGGATTGAGGCAAAAGCTTATAAAGAGGTAAAAGAAAAACAAGTTATCTCATTCATTAAACGGAATATCCTATGCAAATTCGGGATCCCCTCCGAGATAGTTTGCGATAATGGTTCCCAGTTCATCGGACGAAAGACTCAAGAATTTTGCATTCGATGGAACATCAACCTGATCATCTCGACACCTCGATACCCGCAATCCAACGGACAAGCCGAGGCTAGTAACAAAGTCATCATAAATAACCTCAAAAAACGACTGGAGGGAGCTAAGGGAAAATGGGCTGAACACCTTCCTTACGTCCCGTGGTCAAACAAAACCACTCCTAAAAGCGCAACCGGGCAATCCCCCTTTTCACTAGTATATGGGTGTGAAGCTGTCATTCCAACAGAATTGATGGTCCCTACGGCTCGCTACTGGCTGCAAATGCCGGCTCAGAATGGTGACGAGTTAGTTCACAACATCGATACGATCGACGAACTAAGAGAAAACGCTCGACAGCGGATGATCAAGCACCAACAACAAGTAGCTCGCAGCTACAACAAAAATGTCAGGATCAAAGTCTTCAGACTTGGAGATTGGGTACTACAAAAAAAAATTCAGAACACCATCGACCCCCGGGACTGAAAGATTGCACCTCAGTGGGAAGGAACTTATTGCATCACCGAAGTAATTGGGAATATGGCTTACAAACTCTGCTCCATCAATAGAGAGGACCTACCCAGAAGTTGGAACGCAACTCATCTCAAACGATACTATTTCTAGGTATGTGGAGTTTAAATATCTTGTACTTGTGATAAATTCGAAAATCAATTGTCAAACACTACGATCATCTAACAGATCAAATCCTAGATTCTTGTCCTTTGTCATTTAGTTCATAACAGGTAACATCTTGCGCGAGAAGACCTACATTGTGGATCCATGCACTTTCTACTTATACGAGCTCTACATACATTACATACACGATCGATCGTTTCACAAGGGTTTGCAAACGGACTTTGGCACATCGTACCCTGCGAACCTTATACTTTGTATAAGGTATGTACTAAACCAAACCTCCTATGCAATAATGGCCTAGCCTACATAATTTCCCCTTGGGTAAAACATTTTACAAGTTGCAACTGACACATACATTTTTCAGGTTCTCGTTTCCATCTCGACGGGGATGGAGCAGAATCGGCACGTTGGCACACCGCTCGCCTTGTACTTCTCACAAGGTACGGTCGATGTCACACACTCAGACAAATAGCCTTACATGCAAAAATTAACACGAGGCATCATGATGTTTTTTTCTCTCGCTTTGCAGGCCCCCTTTGTCAGGGACGAATGAAAGAAAAGACATGACCGTTAAACAGAATAAAGACAATATAGCAAAAGCTGGTCCGTCCCATGACGGACCAATCAAAACAGTTTAACGTGTGACTCGCTGTGGCTCACGGATCACCAAAACAAGTGTTAACCTCCGCCACGGAGGGTACAAACATTCATCACACAGAAGTCAATATCCAAAGAAAAGCGTAAAGACAGACAACATAAGAGAGAAAGAAAGAGGGGTAAGATCACTTGTTCTTCGCTGGCTCAAGGGACATCATTTGGGTCGCATCAACACCGTCCACACCGTCATTACGCCTCGAGCTCTCCATCTCCTAATTGCCGCTATCATAGCCCACCTTGTGGAGGAACTCTGAGTGAGGGCAAACCATTCAGGTACTCTTCGTCAAACTCATTCCGTGCTTGAGCTGCGTCCCATTCATTGTGCTTACCCGCTGTAAATTCTTCAATCATCTCAACCCTCAAGAGCTTCCGTAACGATCTTTGCAGTAGCTTTCCCTCCCTCCTTGTCAGATTTTCGCAACTGCTCCTCCAGCCGAGCGATCTTCACAACAGCTTCCTCCTCCGTACTCTTCAGCTTACTCCGGGCATTGGCTAGATTGACCTCCAAGGCCTTGACATGTTCCTTGCTCTTGTCGATCTGCGCGCTGGCGTCCGACATACACTTTTGGATCTTCAGTTGGCCGGATCGTAGATCTTGCAAGGCCTGCAGAAAGCAAAACGATGTTCAATATTACATTCCCACATTAAATAAGCGACGAACGAAGGAAAATTATCATACCATCCAGGAAGCAGACAGGGCTGCCTCCAGGTTCTCCTCAAGGCTCCTACTCTCAGTAGCATAAGGATAAGCATGGAAGACAGGGCCTGATCCAGAGTCAGTGTGCCAGGAGCCAGGGGTTTCGCCAGGGTCGAACACTTCTGGTGCTTTCCGCTTCTTTGTCTTATCCTTAGAAGGTGGGGGAGGGGGCATCAAGGGCTCAACATTTGCCTTGCCTTTCATGGCTATCAGAGACTTGAATGAAGTTGTAGCAGAGTTTCTTCCAGAGCGGGTAGTGACGGCTGTAAACCCACCACATGCGCACAATTCAGAATACCAGACAAAGTGATTTCAGAATGAAAAGGTAGAGACAATCGAAAGACTTACACTTGGTGGGGGATGTCATCTTCATAGTTGGGTCGAGAGGAAGCTTGTTCACAACAATTGCGTTCTCAAACGTCCGGTGTTCCAAAGGGATATAGTCTGTCGCTTCTATCTTGGCCTCCAGCGGGGGGCCAATCTCCTTTTCTCCTTTAGAGTACACTACGAAGAAAAGAGAGTAAGATTAAGATCTCGGACGAAGGAAAAATTAAAGGAACGAATACGTACCAGGCTTTGACCACGGACTCCTCAAGTAAGAGCAACCTTCTCCCAGCCCCAACGTACCAATTTCGACGAAAAAATACTGTTGATGCCAATTCCTATCATTAGCGTCCAACTTTTAAACGATGGGGATACAGTTCGGACAAGCCCGGAAACAGAACTGTTGAGGACGCAAGCTAAGGGGATAATACCAATAATCTAAAGCAGCAAAGTCAAAATCCAAATCAGTGTAGCGTTCGTTCAAACGGTCAAGCATGCGGAGCAACCGCCAACCCGACGACATGATCTGCGTCAGGGCTAGCTTCCAAATTTCTAGAGCACCTTGTACCAAATTAGAAAAAGGCCACTTGCACCATGGAATTCGCCCTCTCTCCTCGGGGGGCGGGGGGGGGGGGGGGATCCTTGCAACTGCTGACGGGGGAAAACAAGCATCTTTCACCAACTTGTCCAGTTCCTCTTGCGTCACCGTGCTCGCCAACATTCCTGTGTTTGGGATCAGAGAGCCGCGTCGCACCACTTCAGGGGAAGGCGTTCTCTCTTCGGATTCCTTCGACGAGGCACCGACGCTAGAAGCAGACTGAGATCCCTCCTGGGAAGCCACCGAGTTGGGCGTCCTTCCCCTGGGTACGTACGTCACTGTCTGGGGCTGAGAGTGTGCATTAGAAGAGTCAGAAGCGGTTGCGGAATCCATAGGAAGAGGCAAAGAAAGTGAAAGGGCGGATGGATTCAAAAAAAGGGAGAGAAGACTTTACCTTGGACAGAGAGACAAAGGGAAGGAGTGAAGAGCAGAGTCGTCAAATCGGACATTTAAAGAAGCACCTCGGGGCGAAGTCGAATCAGGAAGTTGAAAAGACTGCCGCGTACATGTGTACGACCCGATGAAAAGAAGCAAAAACCTAACCGGTGAACTTTTGCATTTTTACTTGGGGCTATTGTTGGGCCGTAGTTTTTGGGCTTCGTCCGGTAGTATGGAAAAGGGCCATAGCGATGAGGAGTAAATATTGGCCGATCAAATAGGTTGCCTTGAGGGATCCGCCTACCGAGAATCACTCCAACAAACACACGCCGAACGCTGGGCGCCCCACTACGAGACCCATAAGTTCCGAGAATCAAGCCCCATAATCCGAACGAATTGGGCTCCTATATATGTCTCTATTCATCGGCGATACACACAAATCTTTTTTTACACCAGTTTGCGATACTACTTAATCCCACAACACACAACTATTGTAACAGTTCTTATTATCGATAAAAATTTACTTTCAAAAATTGTTGTTCGATCGTTGGATCCCATACTTAGTCAATTAAATCCGGTCTTCGAATCACGCTTTTTGCTCCAAAACAAAGTACATTTTATTTATGTAATATGTACCCTTATTCAAAATAGAAAAACATGATCTTCTTTATACAACTTCGCGTGTTCGTTGATCTCTAAATCTTTCAGCCGGTTGAAGCAGACGTGTATATAACCCATCAAAATCCCAATCTCCAAAATAATCCCAAGGTCAATCCACTCCGAACAAGCGAAGAAGAAGCAAAAGCTGTTTCATAGATCCAATTACATCTTCTTCAACAGCAGTTTGCTTCTTCTGCGCAAAACCAAAAAGGGGACAAAAACAAAACTCACATAAACCCCAAATTCACTCCTCCTCCCTGTATCTTCGCCCTTTTGGTATCTGTGACGGATTTTTTTAATTAGGGCGAACCATGAATATCTTCAAGAAGAAACCTACCGCAAAAGGTACGTGGCCTGATTTTTCTACCATAACCTGTTTTAGATTTGTGGAATTAGCCAAATTTCTCTTCCTTTTCTTTTGCTGCTGTCTGATTCGAGAATCGATTTTGCTTGACTCTGAGTTGTGCGATTTCTTTCGTCAAAGTTGATGGGCAATCTCATTATTTTTTTGGCAGAGGTTCTCCGCGAGAGCAAGAGAGAGATGACGCATGCTACTAGAGGTCAGTATTGCAACTTTGGGCTTCCGACTTTTCTTTGTGAAATATCTAGTCTTTGTTCTATTTTCTGCTACATATTTGTCTTTTCGACATTGATCTTATTACTTGATTTTAGTTTCATTGTAAACTGCGGCAGAGCTGATAAATATTGGTCTTTTGTTGGTTCATCATCTAATATGTGAAAATCACTTCAGCTTTAGATAGACTTGTTTGATGCTTTTTTTATGGTTCGTCGAAGATGCTTTTCCTGAATTGTGGGTAGTCTCAGAGTGCTCACTGAGTTGCTTCAATGGTCTTTATATGTATTAAGTCCTGCATTGCTTTTCAGGCTGATAGTATTTGTGCTCTTTTCATTTATGTGTGCAAATTGTACTAAAAGTAAAACTTTTATGTGTTCATGGTAAGCTCTTTCTTTCTTCCCGAGCGCTAATGCTCTATGTTTCGCTTGCTTCAGGGATAGAAAAAGAAATATCATCCTTGCAAGCTGAGGTGAGCGAAATTTTTCCAATTGTTGTAATTAAGTAGGCACAACAAATTTTAAATATCTATCCTCACAATAGGAAAAGAAGCTGGTGGCTGAAATAAAGAAAACTGCCAAAACAGGAAATGAGGTATGTTCTCCTGTTGACCATATGGTAGTAGATACATAGATTCTTGAAAGCTTATTTATTCCTTGATGTTCTTTGATTTTATCAGATGTTACCTTCTTTTAAACATTTGATTCTTTCAGGCAGCAACAAAGATACTTGCACGACAACTTATTAGACTTAGGCAACAAATTGCCAATTTGCAAGGTAGTCGTGCTCAAATGAGAGGCATAGCAACCCACACACAGGTACATCTTTCAGAGCCACATATTATATTGTCGTCAATATCTTTTTTCTCTTCTAGTCAGCCTAAGAATATTCTCTTTTGCAGGCTATGCATGCTCATACATCTGTTGCGGCTGGCATGAAAGGTGCGACCAAAGCTATGTCTGCTATGAATAAGGTTAGATTACAGTAATGAAATTACCTTTCCATCCTGTTCTTTTTTTATGTATTTTTTGACAGTGATATATGTTATTCTTGCTTTTGCTGCAGCAAATGGACCCAGCTAAGCAAATGAAATTGATGCAAGACTTCTCGAAGCAGTCAGCTCAAATGGACATGACTGTACATTCTTGTTCTTGTTTCTCTTTCTGTATATTATGTTTCATCTGCTACTTGTGGTTTTCTTATCACTGAGCTTTGTCATCTCGCTGTAATGCAGATGGAAATGATGTCTGATGCCATTGACGATGCTGTGGATAATGATGAGGCAGAAGAAGAAACAGAAGAATTGACAAACCAGGTACATTTTGCTGCGACTGTTACTTTTGACTTTAATTAGTTCAGTTATACAATTATGATCTTGTCATTTCATAGGAAAGTTGCACGTGATTTTTCTTGATTTAATATTCTTCTTGTGTCTTAAGCTCATTTCATGAATTGTTTCTCTTTCACCACAGGTTCTTGATGAAATTGGAGTGGATGTTGCATCACAGGTAAGCATTATGGGATTTTGTTTCTGAATCTCGCAACTGTTGATTAAATTTTCTTTTCTAATAATGATATTCATTGTTCTTTAAAATTTCAGTTATCAGCAGCTCCAAAGGGAAAAATTGCAGGAAAGAAGACCGAGGATGTTGCCACGTGAGTATCTTCTCCACTTTATCTATACTCATCTGACTAAAGAAACTGCATATTGGGCTACATTTAGAGCTCCTTGATTTGACAGTCATTGGTTCATCTTCATACTTTTTTCTTATGATTTGTTTCAAAACTATGCTGCTAGTGCTAACTGTTACGTTTGGTAGGTCAAGCATGTCTGACCTCGAGGATCGGTTGGCAGCTCTCAGAAGTGGTTCATAAGTAAGCTCTCAAGTCTCGACAATTCCTAAAGATGAATCTCAGATTTTCAGCTCTTGTGAATAGACGATTTGACAGTGGCCTTAATGGTCCTTCTGCTATTTGGTTTGTACCCTTTTGTTTGTGAGGGAAATGTACTTGATATAATCTCAATTTGTTACCTGATCCTTGCCTTAAGCGTTTTTTAGTTCTATTGATCAGTACCATTTTAATCATGTACATCTTTGTTTTTACTTTATCAAAGAGGAAAAAAGAGATTGGAACCTACTTGTATAGGTACAGAAACATGTATGCACATACCGATGTTAGGAGAAATTTATTACTTTATCAACAATATATTTTGATTTGGGTGTAACGAGAGGAAACCTATTTTATGGAAGATAGAGAACCACTCATTCCCTATGGAAAAATTCAGCACATGAAAACCTAACAAATATCAAAATGAAAAGTTGGAGGATGTAAGTTAACAATCATGTATTGGTGTCTTGCATTGGAGAGCGATTCATTTCATTATAAAGGTCGAAAACAAGCTTGTATTTTCTCTCATCCCTTACAAAACTAAACAACCCCACAAGAAGAAAAAACCAAGGCAATGAATCCATATAATTAAAGCTATATAAGGCCTCTTTTCTCAATCGTCTTCTACTACAAACCTGTGGCCGGTAACAGTACCATGATAGGACTCGTCGGAAGCTTCATCGTCGGATGCAGACCCCTGAGCGGACTCGTATATTGAGGACTTGTCAGCTAAGGGAGTAGAGTTGGTAGTAGGGTAGGGTGATGTGGCACATGACCTCAAAGATGCATCATCATCGCCCGCCACTGTTACCTTCATTTTTGTTACCCCATTCTTCTTCTTCTTTTTCCTCCTTCGACGAATAGTACTCCTTTGTGGCTTGGTGGGGTCCACTTCGTCCACAGCATCGGCCTTTTGCTTGATGGGCTTAGCGCTGTCTTTGGGCCGACTAGCTTCGGGTTGTTTGGAATCGGATTTGGTCTTGATCACTTGCGGGGAGGAGCTTCCAACTGCTTCATCAATTAAGCGTTTGCTTACTAACTTATTGATAAAAGACATTATAAAGATATATTTTTTAAGAGGGCTGATCGGGTGTGGATTTATTTTCGGTGCGAACTGTGCGGACTGTTATAGTGCACCAGTGCACTACTACAAAGTGCACCAGTGTACTACCGTAGAGTGCACCTGGTAGTGCACTACCGAGCAGTGCACCAGAGCACAATTGGGGGTGTACCTTAGTACACTGAGGAGTGCACCTTAGTACACCAAGTAGTGCACCAGTAGTACACTTGATAACGTACTTGAAGTGCACCAATAATATGCTGAAAAGTGCACAGTCCGCACTGAAAATCAGTCCGCACCCGAAACGTCTTTAATTTTTTAATTATCAAGAAAAGGTAATATTTGAAATTTGTAAAACATAGAAAAACGCGTAGAGGTAGAAAATAGTATTTTTTTGAAATAAAATCTTGATAAGTATTTTTTAAGCTAGTCTATTCTTTGCATGTACTTACAATGCCATTTTTATTTATAAATACTTTATTTGTAATAATCTTGTTTAATACCAAAAAAATTACTACATCCGGATACAAATACATGTCTTTAAACAAAATTTTACGGAAATTAAGGTAGAAATTTCTCTACATAAATACCCCTATTAAAGTGCATTGGGAATGTAAAAAAGTAATGTCTAAAAAAATAAAGTAAGTTTTAGTGTAATGATTGTATAGGGGTAAATGTGGTAAAAATAGGAAAAAATTGTTAAAATGACCTGTATTGGTATCCAAAAAAATTGTTCTATAATGACATGTATTTGTACCGGAGGGAGTAATTGGTTTTACTTGTTTGCATCATACTTTAATCCTTATTATGAATAATTATTAATTCGATATGCTTGATTAATGTTAATACAAGAGCCGAAAAACTGTTAAAGTCTGTGAATCACGTTTTTATAAGGTCCTTGATTTGTTAGGTTAATAGTTGATGGTAACCTCTTTGGGAGAAATTAAAATTAGAAAATTTATTTAGGGATGTTAATTGGAAATACTATTTTTTGATAATAAATTGAAAATACTATGAATAGGGAGTTTTTGATAATGTGCTGATGTACCATTAATACCATTCGCGTCTTTGAACTCCTTCATCTACAGGTACACAAGATTTCATATTATGTAATTATACATCAAACAATGCATTAAATGTAACAATAATTTTGATTAATTAACTAATTACGAACCCAGGTAGGCGCAGTTGCAGCTGGACCATTGCATCCAATGTGAGCTACATGCTTCACATCCGTAGGATAACCTATTTGGATTTCATCCTTCTTGCATTCTTGATCACCTTCGCCTTCACAAACACAGACCTTAATTACTATAATTATATCTTGATCATATGATAATGAGCAACGAAATTTGATTAATGGTGTAAGTACGTACCGAAAGCGTGAGATATGTATCTCAGACCTTTTAGTAGTCGCCTCACCTTTACATTCATCCTCGAACTACATAACAAAATAGCATTAGGACAATTAATTAATGGAAGTCTAATCATAATATGAATCATAATACGTATATATATTATACGCACCATCTACGCGGTTCAGTGTGATATACACCTATCATGAACAAATGAAGGAGATAGAAGAAGAAGAAGAAAAACGATTAACATATGTTAATTAATTGGATTAGAGAGCCCCTCCCTTAATTGATTAATTGTCAAAACATAAAGGGATATAGGTTTTGTGGGACAAGCTGAGAGAGACGACGTCCAAAAGTTGAAAGTGGCGATCTCTAGCCTCTTCAATTCATTAGCAAACCCTAATTGTTCTCTTCCTAAATTTACGTGCTCTCTATCATCAGTTTCTGGTTAATTAACAACTCATCGTCCAATTCTGGGTTGGAGATTTCCGGTTTTTTCTAATTACAAGCAATCCAGGTTTATTGGAATTTATTTTCTAAATAAAAGCAACATTAAGCCAGATCGAAATGCAAGTTGATTATTGACCACAAAAACAGAAGTGAAAGGCTGATTCCTCCCAAATGTTTCAGATTAAGGGGCCGTTTGTTTTACTTAAATGAATTAAATGAAACGGATTAAACAATGTGTTTCCGTTGTGGGCTATTTGGTGGCCATTTTTTTCATCTTTTCACTCAAGAGGAAAACGTAATCAATCCAAACCTCTGTTTCCTTCCAAAGTTAGTGAGATATCATTCCCTTTTAATGCCTTAGCTTATACATAGCTCCCATTTCTCGCTTCTTCCGTGACGTTTCAAGCAATTAATGGGGTTCTCCATAGCAGATCGATTTTTCTCTCCTCCAACTCTCCTCAATGAAAGTATGAATCCATCTATTTATCACTTAATTAATGCGCTCCACCTCCCCACATCACTCTTTTATATCTATCAATACTTAATTACTAAAATTACGATTAATTACTTCAAATATCATCTTTCTATTGGTCCACCTCATCAATAAATTTAATAATTGAGATAATTTATTAAATACTTGTCAAATGAAGATTGAGGATGATAATGAATAAATATTTTTATAATCATTAATTTTTTATTTTAAAATTTTGGTATTTTTAAATTGAGGATGACTATGAATGAATATTAATTTTTTTCGTAATTATTTTTTCTATTTTATTAATAATTTAATTTATTATTTGATTCTTCCTTAGTATTTGATTCTTCCTTAGTATTTAATTATTTACTTAAAATTAGGAGCTACTTTTTGATTTAATAAAGCAACTACTTTCTTATTTATCGGATTAATTAGATAATTTATATAAGTTAATACTTAATTACTAAAGTTGAAGTTAAGTCCTCCAAATATAACCCTACTATTGGTCCACCTCACCAATGAATTTAAAATAATAATTAAAATAATCTATTAAATACTTGTCATGTCATTATTAATTTAAAAACTTAAAAGATTATGTTTGAATATAGAGGATGATTATGAATAAATATTTTTTATAATCATTAATTTTTATTTTTAAATTTTCGTATTTTTAAATTGAGGATGACTATGAATGAATATTTTTTCGTAATCATTATTCTTGATTTTATTAATAATTTAATTTATTATTTGATTCCTCCTTAGTATTTGATTCTTCCTTGTTATTTGATTATTTACTTAAAATTCGGAGCAACTTTTTGATTTAATCAAGCAACTACTTTCCTTTTTAACAGATTAATTAGATAATTTACATAAATCAATACTTAATTACTAAAACTGAGGTTAAGTCCTCCAAATATCACATTTTTATTGGTTCACCTCACTAATGAATTTAAAACAATAATTTAAATATTCTAGCAAATACTTGCCACATCATTATTAATTTAAAAAACTTAAAAGATTATGTTTGAAGATTGAGGATGATTATGAATAAATTTTTGTTCTGTAATCATTAATTTTTTATTTTTAAATTTCAGTATTTTTAAATTGAGGATGATTATGAATAAATATTTTTTCGTAATCATTATTTTCTATTTTATTAATAATTTAATTTATTATTTGATTCCTCCTTAGTATTAGATTCTTCCTTAGTATTTGATTATTTAATTGAAATTCGGAGCAACTTTTTGATTTAATCAAGCAACTACTTTCTTATTTACTAGATTAATTAGATAATTTACGTAAATTATTAAAATTCTTCTCAATATAATGAAAATACACATGTATATAATATTATTTTCTTTGTCATATATCTCCTTTCATATATCCATTCCTTCTCATTTGCATTCTTCTCACCTCTAGCAATAACAATAAAAATATTATAATCACATACATTATTATATAATGTACTGATTCATGAATTATATATAGGACATAAATATGAATGAAACAATTTCCAAATTTAGTTTGAACACAAAATTAAAATTATCTAATGATATAAATATTTTAATCATATAATAGGATTTAATTTTGGATTTTCTATTGAAGCACAAAGATAACCTCTAACCTATCAACCAAAAAACAATTAACTATAAAAAGGGATCTTGATAATATTATTTAAATTAATAATTTAAATAAATTCTGAACTAGATTAGATATCTACTCTAACCACCTTAATAAGTCAATAATATCACTGATCTTTTGGAGGATTCTTCAACAATGATCCTTCAAAAATAACCACCTCATTAGGGTTCGGATATGCAGTTAATAAACTATTTTTTTAAAACCCAACAAATCAGGTTATACTTATACGAGGTGGGTTCCGGTGTGAAGTGCCCTTATGGTGTGAAATGTGAAAATGTTGAGCCATTGGATTAGAAAATGGAGGGCTGAGATTAAAAGATGATTTTTTAATGAATCCACGCGGTGGCATTTTTGTAATTAATGGTGATTTTTTTTTTTTACGTTTTCTGGGTGATTTTTTTATCCCCTTAGAACTGAACGATTGCGTGTTATATATGAGCATTAGCGTGTTATATGTGTACCCGAGAAACTTCGCACTTCACACCGGATCCTTATTCATACTTATACTAGGCGTAACTTCCATCTTATACAATACACAACTCTTCTTCAAGGTTTATGCAAGAATAGAATTAGTATTCATTCTGTGCTTTTAGTTCATATTAGAATAACTCTTTTAGTTACTTTAGTTGCATCATTGCATGTTATGGCAAGAAATATCCAATCTTTCAAAGACTCTACTTCATTGATGAAGGGGTAAGTATAATTTGTTATATTAACAAGGTCATTTTTCTCCTGAAATAATATAACATTACAATTGTTTGATGATATAGGAAAACCAAATTCAAGTATGGATCAATAAATTTGAAAGTATAGTGGAAGACGAAATATACACCGTAACAATTTTGTGTTGGTAAGTTTTTTCATATTGTACACTTCATTCGATCATTTGCATTACTGTATTAATAACTAACGATATCACAATTTTATCAATGGAGATACAATAGATATCAAAGTGAGAGGTGACAATAATGTTCAATGGAAGAAGATGGACATAAAACTCGTGTTTTTTATTAATCAATATCTAATTACTAAAGCTCAGGTTAGCTCTTCCATTTGTCAACCATTCATTGGTCCACATCGATAACGTATTTAAAAAAATAATTTTTAACTTCTAGCAATTGGTGCCAGTCATTTATTTATGAAATTATTTAAAATTAACTAAACAAAATCAGAATATAAAATCCAATATCTAATTACTAAGACTGAGGTTAGCTTTTTCATTTGTCAACCATTTATTGATCCACATCAATAATATATTTGAAAAAAAAAATTATTAACTTCTAGCATTTGATGCCACATCAACAAGTCATTTATTTATGAAATTATTTAAAATTAACTAAACAAAATCGAAATATAAAATATCCAATTACTAAAACTAAGTTTAGCTCTGCCATTTGTTAACCATTCATTGGTCCACGTAAACAATGTATTTTAAAAAATAATTATTAACTTATATCATTTGATGGCACATCAACAAGTCATTTATTAATGAAATTAAGTAAAATTAACTAAAAAATCAGACTTTAAAAATATCAATTTCTAATTACTAAAGTTGAGGTTTACTCCACCATATGTCAACCATCCATTGATCCATATCAACATTGTATTAAAATTATTTATTTTTTGCACCTATTAAGTGTAGCCATCTCATCACAACTTTAACTAATCATTGACTACCTTTCAAGAAAATATTATTATTTACTTAAAATTCAGAACTACTTTTCGATTTAATCAAGCAACTACTTTCTAATTTACTAAAATTCATCTCAAAATAATGACAACCCGTTTAACTTTATAAATAAAATTTTAAATGATATTCTTTATTTTAATTTAAGTATTTATTCTAGATCTAAATGGTCAAAATTTTATTTATGTTGAATTTGGATAACTGGTCATCATAAATTCAAGTTTCATGTAAAATTTCATTGGTGATTTGGATTTTGATGGGTTTATGATAACTTTTTAAAAGTGATTTTGTATATAAAAGCTAATTAATTAATCTATAATATAGATACAAGTAAATATTAATATTTTTATCAAAATCTTATTTTAAATAATAATATGATATAAAAATATAAATGATATTAGATATGTGTAAAAAATAACATAAATTTGATAAAATTATATCGTGCATGGAACGGGTATTTTACTAGTCTATATACTAACGACAATTCTTTTTGACGCTGTTTTTTTACTTTCTGACGCGGCGCACAAACCGTCGGTTCCTGGCACACACAAATCGCCGGTTTCTGGCATGCACAAACCGTCGGTTTCTGGCACGTACAAACCGCCGTTCCTGCCACGCACAAACCGTCGGTTCCTGCCACGCACAAACCGTCGGTTCCTGCCACGCACAAACCGTCGGTTCCTGCCACGCATAAACCGCCAGTTCCTGACACACATAAATCGGGGGTTTCCGTCACCTACTAACCGTCGATTCCTGCATGTCACCAACCTGTGGTTCTGTGTATATGCCAATTGACATACAATAAATCACTTTTGATTGGTTTTTTACAAAATATAACACATACATAATCTTTTGAATTATATTTTGACAAAAAATAATATGTTTTACTATCCTATAGCATTATTGAGATACGTAACTATTTGATTTTGCTTACTGTGGCCTATAACCATTTTTCAATTCATTGAGGTGAATGTTGTTATATGAGGTTGGTGAAATGAAAAAACAAAGATAATAGTTAAAATAAAGCAACAACACATATAAATAAAACGAGCAAATCCAACACTTGAAACCAACAAAGTTCTTCACACTTAATGTCAACAACGACCATCGACCAAAACATAAACCGAATCTAAAACATAAGCCAAATTAATCCAAAACATAAACATGTACAAAACAATTTCAAACAACTTCATGCTCATTAATAGTTTGACCGGTTGTAGAAAGAGCGAAACTCATCAATTGACTTCCTTACTGCATCATGCATCTCATCTACCCGCTCATATGGTGGTTGATCATCGTAAAATGGTAAAAGGTACTTGTGTACTCGAATGACACTTTGCTTGTCAAGTATAAAATATAAGATGTGGTAGAAAAAATAAATATTGAACTAGGTACTTAATCTTGTACATAATCAATCTTAACTAGTTTTTGTAAATTTAGTAGCTTGAAAATGGAAAAAAAATACACTAGATGACTTAGTTCATATTTCATTGTTTTTATTGAGCTACATATTTCACCTTAACAAATTTTCGTAGGTAGTTAATCTTGTACTAGATAACTCATCTAATATTTCATTTTCGATCAATCTTGATAAATATTGAATCTTAACTAATATTTGTAAATATAGTAGCTAGAAAATGGAAGAAATTACTAAATGACTTAGTTCATATTTCATTGAATCTTAACTAATCTTGTACTAGATGACTTATCTAATATCGGTGGAATCTTGTACTAGTGTTATAGACTAGTAGATCACATTGATCTCTATATAATGTTTAAGGAAAGATGAAACCACATTGATAGTCATCTTGATGATGTTATAGGCTAGTAAATCATCTTTTTTTTGGGTCAAAATATAGTATAAAAGTCTATATATGTGTTACATATTGTAATAAAATTATTGAAAGATGATTAATGGAAGTTAATTTGAAGTAAAGTATTGGCGGTTCCGGATGTGCCATAATCGGCGGTTCTGGCAGCTAGGAACCGGCGGTTTCTGGCAGCTAGGACCGGTGGTTTGTGACATGGTGGAACCGTCGGTTATGGCACTGCTTTTAAAAGTAAAAATGAGTTGCGTCATTTAGCAACACCCTATACTAAAGGAGAGTCCTCTTGCTAATGTGTCAGCTTTAGATTGTAATAGCTGACACGTCGCTCCCACATTAATTACACTAAAAATTCAATATTTTTTATAAAGCCACATCATCATAACTATTAATATTTCACTAGACATATCATTATAGCTATTAATTTATATATATATTATTATGAATATTAAAACTATCTCTTTTCAGATTTTCTCCTTAAATTCTGCTAATTTTCCTTCTCTTATTTGTCCCAATATTCTCTCTCGTTTAATTTTTAAATAAACTACCATATTTATAGAAACAAATTGCTAGAATAATTTTATTATAATATATTTAATTTATTAAATGTAAATGATTCTTCTAAAATAAATAAATTATTAAAATGTGTAAAAGTCCTTTTAAAAATTTAGACTATTTTCCATTTTCCAAATATATAAATATATTTTAAACATATATATACATATATTCTAGCATATAATAAATACTATGAACTATATTTCTTCTTTAAGAATCAAACATGCAATAATTTATATCATTTATATATTAGAACTATCTTATTTAAAGTTCTCTCCTTCATTCTAGCCAATATTTTTTTAGGTGTATTTTTTAGTTGAATCTATTATTAACTCTATTCTTCCTATTGGCTCTATTATTCTATTTTTTCAAATTATTAATTTTTTATTCAACTCCCATATGTTTAGGAATTTTTTGATAAGATATTTATAATTTAATCTAATAAATCATTATATTTAGATTATACTTCTAAAAATTACTTAATAATTAGAATATTAATCAATCTATTTTCTAAACTTAGATTTTTTATTCCCCAAATTAGTATTATATTACATAAAGATATTTCACTGAACATAAAACAATGCAATATGTATCTTATGGTTTATTTTTCATGTTATTAAAAATCGAATCCATTGTTGTGATGTGTTCTGTACATAAAAAACTTTTACTAAATAAAGTAATTATATTAATATATTTTTTCTATAAAGATAAAACAATATAATATGTATTTCATAATTTATTTGTATGTTATATTAAAATGAATAATGATGCATTTTTACATAATTAATAATTACTTAATTATTTTTCATTTCTATTTTGAAGATAGATTTATACTTATTTCATTGTTTTTAAGATTGATTTTCATGTTTTAGGGGTAAATATATTTGATGTTTAACTTTATTTTTAAAATTTTATTTTGTAAGATATATTGATATTCCACATATATAGTTTTTTCCATCAATTAAATAACAAATTTGATACCTATATCTAACTATAAATTAATATTTATCATTACATAAATTATAAATTCAGATACATGTCATTCAACTATTTTTTTTAATTTTCATGAATGTTTATTAATATAAAAATATTGTTTACAATATGATTTTCAACATAATTTGATACAAATTGTATCTAATGTTCTTTTTATCAACTGATTAATCAAACCCCGTGCATGGCATGGGTGATCAACTAGTTCCTTTCTAATCCGATTCTAGGGAGATTTGGCTCTAGATCTTCCAGCAAATGTCAGTCACTTGTTTGATTATTTTCCCCGGGTTTAGGACGGTGCTCCACTTCCGACCTCTCTATCAAACGACTTGAACTCCGATGGAATCGCTGATTGTGCAAAGGGTGAAATGATTTCGAAGGAGGTGCAGTCGAGGAATGACAACTCAATTTTTTTTGGAGAAGATTTTGGTGTTTGAATCTCAAATTTCAGAAATTAGGCTTCATTGTAAACTTGTAACCTCTTATAATTATGAAGGATATTGTTGGGATCGGCGGAGTTTATGGACAACGATCATGCCTGTTATTCATATGAACACCAGTCAAATTTGGATAATGAGAAAGGTTAATCCTACCTTCCGCTTTTCACTTTTGTTTCTATAGTTCGCATCATACAAATCAGGATGGTAGATAGGCCATAGATATGGTTTATCCAATGTCAAATGAACAACACAAGAGGATGAATTTGTAGCTAAGGACTTTAGGAAGGAGGTGCAGGTTGACCGAAGCTTGGATTTTCAAGGAAGGTGCTGGATTTCCATAGAAGGTGTTGGGTTGTAGAAGAAAAAACTTCAACTCTAAAATTGGGGTTTTCTTTCTATTCCATTACTTATTTAATTAAAACCAAACATTTTTTTGTTAAAAACGGAATTTGTTTCATTTCCTTCTATTTTTCATTCTCTTTACTTTTACCTTTTTCCTTAAACAACTAAACGGGACCTAAGCACCACCAAGCAAAATGGCCAGGCCTCTCGAGTTCGAAGCTCCCAAACAAAAACCAACCCTCTTCCCATTCAATCTTACCTTCTCACTTCCTAAATATTATCATTATTGTTTATATTAGTTTATATATGTTGCATAATTCAAAAACCCATAGGACACCATTGATATTATCTCATTCTGGAGGCTGATTTGCTCCTCCACTAAAGCTCATCAACACAAGGATCTCCATTTTCAAATGTGTTTTCCAGATGCTCCTGAATGATCTGTATTTTGGCAATCACATCAAGCTTAAATTTCTAACTCACCTTCTAGTGTGGGGTCATTTGAGGTGTTAATTACAGAATAATCAATTCGACAAGAAAAACGGAAACGAAGAACGATCAAAATGGGGACACACAAGCTTTACGTGGAAACCCTTTCGGGAAAAAATCACGGTCACAAACACCAACTGAAATCCACCAAATGTAAATATGAAGTGTTTACAAGAGGGGAATAAAATTGAGCTCAACAAAGAAAAAAATCAAGAAGGTAGCTTGCAAATCTCAAATTGAAAATTGAAGAGGGAGGCAACGCTTGACCTAATCAACCACCAACAAGGCATAAAGAGCTTATATATATGGGTTGGTAAATGGAGGAGTAGAAGGCCCAATATTAGCGCAACCTATTCAGACCACTAGATAATAACCCTTGAGAAAAAATCCCTCTTAACAACAACGCTGAATTTAACAGTAAAAAATCTTCATCAAAGCAATACTGGTGTGCACCAAACAGTCATAATATATGATAAATTAACACCAACTGAGTTTGATCAAAGTTCAAACATAGTAACTGGAAGTCTGGAACCGGATTAGTTAACATATCATCAGGATTGTCACGAGTGCTAATTTTGCATACCCTGATGTCGCCTCTGACGATGACATCTCTAATGTAATGATATCTCATGTCAATTTGCTTCGTTCTTTCGTGAAATATTTGATCCTTAGTAAGGCAAATGACACTCTGACTGTCGTAGAATAAAGGGATACAAGAAGTACGTACCATCACAAAGCTCAAGATATAATCTTCTTAGACGTGTAACTTCTTTACAAGATTTAGAACAATCATGTATTCTGCTTGGTTGTAGATAGAGCTATTGTTGCCTGTAAACAAGATTTCCAACTCACGCAATCACCAATGGTGAAAATATAACATAAGAGTGATCCCCTCTTATCCAAAATCACTTGCATAATCAGAGTCAACATAGACAACGAGCTCATCTATAGACTTCCTAAACTGTAAACAAGCATGAGAAATACCATGAATATATCTGAATATTCACTGAACTACTTTCCAGTTTTCTCTACCTCGATAAGCAAGAAATTTGCTAACAACACTTAAAGCATGTGACAAATCAAGGTGTGAATAAACCATAGCATACATAAGTTAACTGAGTGCACTTGAGTAAGGAACTCTACACATATGCCCAAAGTCTTCATTAGACTGAGCACATTGCACCGAAGACAATCTGAAATGTGCAGCTAAAGGAGTACTTACTAGTTTTGATTATGCATATTAAACCGACGAAGTATCTTATTAATGTATCCATTCTGACTCAGGTATAACTTCCCAAAATACATGTCTGTGGAAATTTCCATGCCAATAATTTTCTTTGCTACACCTAAGTCTTTCATTTCAAATTCACTACTTCTCCAAAGTTTCAATCTCCACCTTGTCTTTTGCAACTATCAATATATCATCAACATAGAGAAGCAGATAAATAGATGAATCATTAGCAATTTTCAAATAAACATAACTATCATAATCATATCTTTTTAAACCTTGAGAAAGCATAAAGGTGTCAAACCTCTTATACTATTGTCTCGGAGATTGCTTCAACCCATAAACATACTTATTTAACTTAAAAACAATATTTTCGTTTCCGAGTATGATAAAACCCTTCCATATAAATGTATTCTTCTAATTTTTGGTGAAGGAATGTTGTTTTGACATCTAACTGATGAAGCTCATAATCATGCATAACAAAAATACTGACCAAAGTGCAAAATGAACTATGCTTCACGACAGGAGAGAATACTTCATTGAAGTCAATACTTGGAATCTGGCTATAATCTTTTGCAACTAGCATTGCCTTGTATCTTGCCTCTTCACTTGGAGAAATTCCTCCTTTTTCTCTTGAAAATCCACTTACAATGAATAAACTTCTTCTTTTTAGGCAACTTTACTAACTCCCTAGTTTTGTTCTTGTCAAGTGATTCCATTTTACCATGCATAATTGTCCTCCACTTGATGCTATTGACAAAAATAATAACTTTTGAATATGAAGAAGGCTCAGGAAAGCTTTCAATTTCCTTTACAACAGTGCAAGCGTACACAATAATATTTTTCTCTTCAATAAGCCTACAAAACGACTTAATATTTCTCTTAGGTTTTCCAAGAACAATAGAACGAGGTGGTGAAGGCACTATAACATGATGATCTTCAACTAAAACTTCACTTTCATGAGTATCACTGACTTCTTGATCTGTTGTATTTGTAGAATCAACAATATGCTCCACTTGAACACTTGATTTATGCTCACTCTCAATATCAAGACTACCAGAAGAAACATCACCCAACATCTCATACTCATTAAACACAACATTACAATTGATAACAACTTTGCTAGTTTCAGGATTCCACAACTTATAGCTTTTAACACCAGACTTGTAACCCAGAAAAATGCACTTAAGAACTCTAGGCTCTAACTTTCCATTATCAACATGAGCATAAGCAGTGCAACTAAACACTTTTAATTCTGAATAATTAGCGAGAGAACTAGATCATCCCTCAATAGCTCTTCTTGTCAATAGCAACAGAAGGGGAGCGGTTAATAAGGTAACAGACTGTAGAAGCAGCTTCAACCCAAAAACCTCTATGAAGACCCGCATTTGACAACATACAACCAACACGAGAGATAATAATTTTGTTCATGCACTCAACAATGCCGTTCTGTTGAGGAGTATAAGGAACGGTATAATGCTTGACAACGCCTTCTGACTTTCAATAAGACTTAAATTTTTTTGAGCAGAATTTCATACCATTATCAGTGTGAAGCTTCTTTATTTTCCTTTCAGTCTACCTCTCAATCATAGTTTTTGCTCCTTGGAATATGAAAATGTCTCTGATTTACTCTTCAATAAATATGGATAAACTCTTATAGAGTAATCATAAATGATTGTCATCATATAATTAGCACCACCAATAGATGTCTTCCTAGCCTACCCCCATAAATCAGAATGCACATAATCAAGGATGCTTTTTTTTTATGAATTTGATATAGTACAACTATAAAGATTCTTTATTCATATTATGAGCTTATAAACATCAGTTGGCGCTATGGTGGACCCATTTTCCAGCTCAGTGAAGTATTTTTAAGTGTTTTCTTGCGTGTTAGAGCATATCTCTATTGGCAGTGGTAGTTGTTTTTGAGAATTTCGTAGTTAGTTTAAAAAAAGAAAAAAGGCAAAGGAAATAAGAAAAGCCAGAAAAGATGTATGGAGGCACAAAAACCGAATCATTTTACGTTTTGCCATCACTTCCACAGTTCGTTTTCCGCTTTCTATTTCCATGTCTAACATCGTCGCCTCCCTTGGGTAATACTAGTTCTAGCGCTGATGACGTTCCACCTACTTTCTTTTCCATGTCGCCAGATCTAAGGTTTCACCACCTTTATCTTGGTGTCACCATCACTTACCACCTTTCACAGTTCAAGGAGAGCGGAGTTTTTTGTACTGGGCACATGAAGTGTGCTCCATGGGTACCGGAGATGGCATTTCCACAGACACTGAGCCGCGTCCCGCGCCTTTTCTATCGCGCCCCACGCCCAACGATGTCGGGACCCACGCCACCACCCTGGTGACTAAGTCTATCTAGGACATCCCTCTTCGATACAGTCTTCAACTCATGATTTATTTACGCTTCTTTCAACCTTATTCTAGATGTTCTACTTTAATTCCCTTTTTTATTTCTTCTAGTGTCCGATATCTACATTGAGAACAATGCAGAAGTTAAGTATGGGGGGCGGGGGGGAAGAACTAGTTCATCACTTGTACATTCTTCACTAGTTTTTCGCAATTTTGTTGAGTCAATATTTGAATTCATAATTAGGACCATTTTTGTTACAGTTTGGTGTTATAGAGTCAGTATATATCACATTTTTCAGGAAAAAACAATCAAAAATCAAAAATGAAAAAGCCACAAAAGAAAAGGCAATCAAAATACTGAAATGATTCAAAAAATCCTAAAGGGAGATTCATGCAATAAGCAGGTAACCTCAACCGGTATAGAACGAGGCAATATTATTGGTTATAGGAACTAGCTATTTAGTATCTGTAACTTATAATCTCTCACTTTTAATGATAACAAACATCTTTATATACTAATGTCTACCTTGAGTGATTTATTGCAGGATAGCAATAGGCCTTCGAGCAAATCAGTTAATTGGAGCACATGAATTAACGAGCTTAAGTTAGAAAGCTGAAGCGAGTCAAGCGAGAAGCAAAGTGCTTAACCAGAATAGAGAGAACCGAGTACATGAAATAGGGAATGGAGTACTGGAGTTTAGGAACCGAGCAAATAACGTTCCAAACAATAGAACAGAGTGACGCGCTGAAGGGAACCGAGTGAAAGGAAGGCAACCGAGCGCGTAAAAGAGGAAAGATATCTTGGAAGCTGCTATAAAGGGAAATATAGATTCTCAAGAGATCTCCTAGATCTGTAATCTAGGTTGTTAGAGCTACTTTTTTATATTAGATATTCAGTTATGATTTATTGTTTTTATCAAGCTTTTCGTAGGTTAGTTCCCACCGATTATGCCTTTAGTATAAGTAGCTTAAATTATCATTCCAGAAATGGTTGTTCGTTTTAAGAGGTTGTCTTTATTGTTTTAGGGTTTAGGCAATATCTAGGAGAGTTTAGAGATTAACTAAGGACTCTATGGTTGCCTTTAAGTTGTAAGCCCTAGTAGAATCAGTAAAGAAAATTGTTTTGGTAATCATTGTTCTTAAAGGTCTGAATCTTATTCTGCACAAAAGATACAATCTTTAGTTACATTAAGGTACTCAAATCACACAATCCACAATTGGTATCAGAGTAGGATCTGATTCTAATACGACGTCAAAGAACGGAGAATTCAACCTAGGAATTTCCTTGAACAAACCTCATTAGCTTCGTGAAGGGGATCTTGACTGGTGGATGGGAGAACATACAATGTTCATCCAAACCCAGGACTACCAGTGCTGGAAGAACATAGAGCTCGACGATAAAATGCTTCCAAAATTGAAGGAAAGAAAAGATTGGCATCCTGAGCACTATGCCAAGATGGAGAAGAATTCAAAAGTTCGACAACTTATTCTATGTGGACTCAAACGAATGAACATCGACAAAGTCATTGGCATACCAATGACCGATGCTATGTATGAAGCCATCATCTCCATTCACAGGGGAAATGAAGATCAAAAGGATACCAGAAAATTCACTCTTCAAAGGGAGTTTCAAGCATTCAAGAAACTCCCTGGGGAAAGCGTGTCTGCGTGCCAATCCCATTTCACTATCTTGGTGAACAAATTAACTGCTTCTAGTGTAACGATTGACTCGTCAGAGCAAACACTAGCGGTCATCTATGCAATGGGTGAGAAGTTCGAGCTCACCCAAAGAATTGCTCTAATATCTCTAGACTGTAAGAAGCTCTCAGTGGTCTACATATTTAACAAGTTTTTCGACCAAGAGAATGCAGATATGAGGAAGGGATTAGCTACAAAAGAAGCCACCGGAACCGCTTTGAAGCTTACAAAGGTTCTAGAAATGATGGACATCAACGATGGTGAAGAGGAAGAGGACGATGAAATGGAAGTCAACCTCATGAAAAAGATGGTCAAGCAGTGGTTCAAGAAGAGAGGAGAGTCATCATATCCAACAAAGCGAGATCTCAAGGAGTACACTTTCTACAATTGCTAGGAAAAGGGGCATCTTGCTAAGACATGCACCAACCCTAATGTCGAAGCATCTGAGAAGAAGGCACTTTTATCGGCATGGGTAGAAGAAGACGATGAAGCTGATCTCCATGAAGGATACCAGACCAATGTCGTATGGCTAATACAGAGGTCCTTGCCTTTGAGGTAAAACCCCTTGAACCTTTTCCTACTCGCCTTAACTTGCTAGAAAAGAAGATGCTCATCAATATGATTAAAGGCTTGTTAGAAGATACTTAAACCTTAGAGTCACAAATCAATGAATATGAAGAGGAAGTCAGAGACCTACGTAATGAGTGTCTAGATTTGCCCACTAGGTTAGCTAATAAGGAAAATACCTTAGTTAAATCTAGGGAACTAAGCTTGATGACTAAAACCTGCGAGGGATGCAGTGGTAAGAAACCTCAAGAAGGATTATCTAAGGACTTGTACTCAA
Source organism: Phyllobates terribilis (assembly GCF_046119375.1). Classification (NCBI taxonomy): domain Eukaryota; kingdom Metazoa; phylum Chordata; class Amphibia; order Anura; family Dendrobatidae; genus Phyllobates; species Phyllobates terribilis. Next base: position 10,743 of record NW_027369704.1, on the reverse strand, counting down.
AGGTATAAAGCGACTTAGGAATCATACTTAATAAAATAATCGATCTAACAAAATCCATTAACATGAATATGGTGAACCAAATAGTCTTTCTAAGATCTACAACTAGACTAGGATATGATTAAGAGGATTAGGATCAGGTAAAAATATATTTTAGCATGTGAAATGAAACAAAAGTTATATATTCACATTACTATCTTATATGTGTACATAATGTGCTTATATGTGAACGTATAGTGATCAATGCGGCCAAAACCGCTGCATTAGGCTTTAGAACCGCTGCAATAATCCTAGTACAACATTTTAGGTTCATAAATAAGCACTCTAATTTCACATATAAGATAGTAATGTTCAGATATAACTTTAGTTTTATTTCACACCTTAAGATATGTTTTCACCGGAACCTTCCTCATGATTCAGATCGGGATTCCACTAAGGGCACTAGTGTCAATGAGAAGCTCAATAGAGAATTAGCTGAAAAAGCTGAGACCTCAGATAAAGCTATTCAAACTTGTATAAGTAAAAATTGTTTTATAGAAAAAGCTAAAGACACTTGAACAACCGTCAATGGACAAAAAATAATGATTTCAAGGGGAAAAGACTCACAAGATGTATGTGAGTCAAGCCCAAGAGAACTCAATAAACACCTTAGATCCAAAGCTTAAGGATAATAAACCCTTTAGATATGGAAAGGGAAAGTACGGTTATGTCAAGGACAATGAACGGTGTAGGTTCTGTGGTAATAATGGTCATACTATACATAGCTGCAAGAAGATGCATGCTCTAAGTAACAATCCATACAAGTCACCCACTGACAGTTCACATGAAGTTCTTGATTTGAATGACCCTTCCTACTTTGAGCATGCTCCTTCAACTAAAGGCCAAAAGCATGTCATCAATCACTCTCCTAATGCTAACAAGAAAGCTAATCCACCCAGAAAAGCTGAGCTTCTATGGGTTCCAAATGTTTGATTGCTTCTTTGCAGGTAAAATTGAGCAGCGAGAACAAATGGTACATCGATAGTGGATGCTCATGTCACATGACCGGAGACAAGGAAAGATTACAAAGTTTCCAGAATTATGGCGGTGGAAGCGTCTCATTTGGTGAAAAAAGGGCTAGGGAGATTATAAGACATGAAAAGGTGCATCTAAATGACAAAATAGAGATTCAGATGGTGAACTTTATGGAGAGCCTTCGCTATAATCTATTGAGTGTCGTTCAACTCTGTGATGAGGGACCAAATGAGGTCACATTCACTACCTCAAAGTGCTTTGTGATAAATGATGCAAGTGAAATCATCCTAAGGGGAAAGCGAGTCAATAACACTTACATATTCGACCCCAGCTACATCCCTAAGAGTAACCTTTGCCTTGATACTATAGAAGATCAAGCAGCTCTGTGGTATCAAAGACTTGGGCACGTCAATCTACATCTTCTACACAAGCTTTGTGCGAAAGAGCTGGTCCGTGGATTACCTCCCATCAAGATAGAGAATATGACACATTGTGCTAATTGTGTCAAGGTAAAACAAGTCAGAAGCTCGTTCAAGCCAAAGTACGACATCACAACCAAGAATCCCCTTAAGCTTCTTCACATGGACTTCTATGGACCTATGCGCGTTCAAAGCCCCGGTGGAGCACGTTACATATTTGTGATTGTCGATGACGACTCTAAATTCACATGGACCCTCTTCCTACGGTCTAAAGATCAAGCCTTCTCTCGCTTTACTGAGCTCGTCACTTTGCTTGAGAATTCTCTATCATTACAAGTGTGCTCTATATGCTCAGACCATGGGACTGAATTTGAGAACATCGAGATGCTTAGCTATTGCATTGAAAGGGGAATAAGTCATAACTTCTCAGCCCCTATGACTCCACAACAAAATGGAGTCGTTGAAAGGAAGAATAGAATATCAGTAGATATGGAAAGAACAATGCTACTAGGAAGTGGAATTTCCCCCTCATTCTAGGCTGAAGTGGTGAACACAACTTGCTACGTTACCAACAGGGCTCTTCTACGTCCTTTTCTTGCCAAGACTCCATACGAGCTGATCAAAGGCCATCCTCCAAGCATCTCTCATTTCAAGGTCTTTGGATGCAAGTGCTATGTGCCAAACAATGGAAAGTACAATTTGGGAAAATTTGATGCAAGAAGCCTTGAAGCCATCTTCCTTGGCTATGTTCCAGAAAGTAAGGCGTATAAGGTGTTCAATCAGAGAACAAGAACATATGAGGAAAGCATACTCGTGGTGTTCAACGAAGGCACTTTCCACTCTCCGTCATCAAACACTGTTGATTCATTCCCAAAAGTCGCTCTCCTAGAAGCACCTCCAGAAAGATATCAAGCACCTCCTCATAGAGCTTTAAATCCACTCGTCCCTCCATTTACAACTTCAGTTCCCATAGCCTTTGACTCGGACAGTGATAACGAAGTGCCCTCTGACTCCGACATAGTACAGATCACAAACCCTCCCACTAGAGGCTTTCAACAACGAGGCGCTCATCCTCAAGGGAACATGATCACTCCCTTACACTCAATAGTGCACACTCGTCCAAGAGAAGCTCTACAAGCTTGTCCAGAGGCAATCAAGCACTTGAAAAATCCGCTTCAGAGACCAATCTATGTGCCTTCATCGCCTTTGTCTCTCTCAGCGAGCCTAAGAACATCAAAGAAGTCATCCTAGATCCAGACTGGGTGAGTGCTATGCAAGAAGAACTTCTTGAGTTCGAGAGGAACAAAGTCTGGCGTCTAGTTCCCAAGCCCTTAATCGTACCATCATTGGAACTCTCTGGATCTTTAGAAACAACCTCGATGACTCAGGTGTTGTGGTAAGGAACAAAGCTTGTCTAGTTGCTCAAGGGTACAATTAACAAGAGGGAATTCACTATGATGAGACCTATGCTCCAGACGCTCGTCTAGAGGCCATTCGTATATTGATAGCTTTCGCCTCTCACAAGAGCTTCAAGCTATTCCAAATGGATGTGGAGGCGACCTTTCTTAATGGGGCTCTCAACGAGGAAGTATATGTCAAGCATCCCCCAGGATTTGAGGACCAAAAGAACCCTGAGCACGTGTATTTCATGGACAAGGCACTATATGGCTTGAAACAAGCACCAAGAATGTGGTATGATTGCCTTTCAGAGTACCTCCTTGCAAACAACTAAAAAAGGGGGAGAATCGACAAGACGCTCAATAACACAAGCGCGACATTCTCGTGGTTCAGGTATACGTAGATGACATCATATTTGGTTCCACTAACTTGTTGCTTGAAGATAAATTCAAGGATGTGATGAGCAACAAGTTCAACATGAGCATGATTGGGGAACTGAACTTATTTTTTGACCTTCAAGTGGTGAAAAGGCTGAAGGCATACAATCCATCAACAAAATTACTTAAGGGAGATAATAAAGAAGTTTGGGATGGAAAATAGTAAGCTTCATCACACTCTAGTGTCCATAGGCACTAAGCTTGATGCAGACCTAACGAGGCCTAGGTCGTTATGCCTGCCAAGTTAAATTACCCAGTTTCTACTAGAGTATAGCGAAAAGAAGTGATCGTATCCCAAAGGAGGCTAGTGCGATTATTACTACTAATGTGACTGTAGGTAACAAAGAACAAGGGGGGTTTTGGTTGTTTACTTGATTGTAACAATCTTATAACATGCAACTGAGTTTTGTATTCAATAAAGAGAGAAGTTTACTCGCAGCAATCAGCATAACATATATGGTTCATGGATCATGGACTCCTAATAACATGTTTCATTTAGATAGAATTGATAGTTTGTCCTACTCTTTGTTCTAAGATAGTAACTAGTCCAAATAGTCTTAGAGACCCTTATTGTAAGTTATAACCAAGGAAATCCCAAGATTCAATAACACAATAGCATTAAGATCAAAGATAAGTAGGTTCATGCAATACCATTGGCGAATCACCGATACTTGACATGAATTCAGAATCTCTACACCATAAACACTCACAAATAGTTCATCTAGATAGTGATTGCTACACAAAGCTTAGACTTTTACAAATAGAATCATCTAATCTTGCAACATGTATGAGGAAAATCAACCTAGTTCATGACCTAGATTAAACTAACATCACACAATAAGCAACTAAGCACAAGAGATAAAGAAACAATACTTCAGTTCCATAATAAAAACATGAATTTAGAGACTCACCATGAAACCAAGCATGAAAGCTTCAAACTTTGAGTAAACAATGGTGAATTTAGTTCATTATTTCAAAATCTATGAAAAACTCTAAGGGATGAGGCTAGATGAGAAAGTAAGATCATTCCCAACTAAACCCTAGAAAACTATTTATATGTCTTAGGAAATAAGGAATAAAAAAATAAAAATAGGGAAATAATGTTTAGAAGATCTTTGGAAAAGCAATCCCGGAAGGAAAACTCCAAAAATTCGGTCTTCACAACTGTCTGCCACCCGCAACCGCGGTTGTCCACCCGTGGTCGCGGTTATGTCTTCTGTAAACTGTCTAGTGCTGATGCCCGCAGTCGTGGCTTCTTCACCTGCGCTCGCGGTTAAGCTTCTACAGAAAAGTGACGTCCGTAGAATTGACATAACTTTTTACTCACAACTCTGATTGTGCTCATCTTTTGATGTGTTAAAGTAGACTTCAATATCTAACTCCTCGAATTAGAATCACATCAATCGAACATAGTACCAGGGAGAACAATCCATCTTAACTCAGCTTAACATCTCACCACTTCTTCTCAGCACTTCTTCGCTCTAGCTCTATCCCGAATACACCGCTGATGGGTACAAATGGAATCTCCATGGTTGTGCCGCAAAATGATCTCAAGCTTCCTGCAAATCCATATAATGTACTCTCCAATCCGGATTTCGGGAAATGCACTAGACAAGCTCCTAAACACCACTAAACCTAAGCTAATAACCGTTAGATACACCATATGGAATCTCTCTATCAAGACCTCAATGGCCCCAAGAATAACGAGACACTTTATCGAGGAATGGTTGGCTCTTTGATGTATTTAACTGCGACCTTATATTGTCTTTGCAGTGAGCTTGTGTGCAATCCGATCCAAGGGAGTCGCATGTTGCTATCATCAAGTGAATCTTTCTCTACTTAAAGGGGACTGATAATTTATATTTGTGGTACCATAAGAACTGTGATTTTACCCTTGTTGGATATATAATTGTTGATTATGCAGGTTATCTTATTGATCAAAAGAGCACCTCAGGTATGGCTCAATTCTTATGCCCTTTCCTTGTTTCTTGGGGATCTCGAAAGCAAAACTCAGTAGCCGTGTCCAACACCGAGGTGGACATAGAGGTTGCTTCATGTTGTGCTCAACTCCTATGGCTCAAGCAACAACTCAAGGACTTTGGCATTTCAATGGGCTCTCTCGAGATAAGATGTGACAACACAAGTCCCATTAACATATCAAAGAACCTTATGCACCACTCTTGAACTAAGCACATTGATATGCATCATCACTTCCTTCAAGACAATGTGGAGAAGAAGAACATACAGCTTATCCATTGTAGAACTGAGGATCAAATAGCGGATATTTTTACCAAGTTCCTGAACAAGGAACCATTCATGAAACTAAGGCTACACTTGGGATTGACCCCCCTCCATTAAGCATCTCCCTCACCGTAAGCTCCTTCCCTCTTGATTCATACAATTTGATGCTTCTTTTAAACTTGGGAATTTAGGACTAATATGTGCGCGAACCTAGCTTATAATCTTAGGGGTATTTGTCTCTCACATGCTCTGTGTGATGCTTAATGATAAACGCTTGTAAGGCCCTTCTAGAATTGTACTATTGCTTGTTACAATTTGATACCTTTACATGCTCTTCTTTTTCAAGACTTGATATATAAACACGACGATCACTTCTTAACCATATCATAAAGCCCCCATATATGATTTGTATCTATAAGCGAGTCCCTTATCCTTGATCTTTGTGTTACGTTCCCTATGAACATTACTCAACACCTGGGAATATTCACTTAGATGACAAAGAGCCTTCCTAATTATGCTTAACACATGTTTATTTAAAGAGTTGTGAAGTCCCTTTGTGTGTTTGAATTTAATTAAGTGCTCAAGCTAGTAAATATATCCCGCTAAGAATGGGAACTAAGGCACAACGCCTAAAAGGATGGGGACATAGTCTTAAGAGTAAATACCAAGTGCAGTGTGATAGGAACTGAACATAGGGACCGACAGAGTATGGGGACCGAGAACACAAAATAAGGTATGAAACGCAAATTTTTGGGGAACTGAACATACAGACCGATGAAATTATAGGGACCGAGCATCCAAACGGTTTCCTAGTTACTATGCAATGATTGAGCCCCAGTTCCCGAACGGTCACCTGCTTCAACGAGTTCCAAGACGTCGAATCTGATCTAAATTGAGCCGTTGATTTTTTACCATTTACCTCCCATATATAAGTCCCGCCATGCCAAATACGTACCTCTTTACCTAGTTCTCACTATTCCCACTCATATCTCTCTCATTTTCTCTCATCTCTCACACATACTCTCTCAAGCCCCTCCTAAACTCACAAATGGCCAATCAATACACCTTGACTCCTAAGCAATGGGAGCAATTCATGAAGTATACGACGTTCCTACAAACCCTTCCACAGAGCACAACCACTCCACCAACACCCGATAGAGAGATTCCATACGGTGTAACTAACGGTTATTAGCATAGATTTATTGGTATTTAGGAGCGTGGCAAGCGCATTTCCGGAATCCAGCTTGGAAAGTATATGATGTGGATTTGTTGGAACCTCGAGAGAATTTGTGGCACTACCATTGAGCTAGAGTGAAGGAGTGCCAAGAAGAGATGTGCGTAACTGAAGACCCGGGTACGCCGGACAACGCGCCCCGGAGCCAAAGCTGAAGAAAAAAAGTTCTACAGAGAAGACCGCGACCGCGGACATATCAACCACGACCACGGTTAACAACGAGAGACAAAGCCTGCAGAGAAGAAGACCGCGACCGCGGGTGGAGCAACCACGGTCGCTGGTGGCAGAAAGTTGTTCAAATCCTAATCTTGGAATTTTCTTCCGGGATTTATTTTGTTCCAAATATTTTCTGAACCTTATTTGTTTATTTCTTTTATTTCCTAAATTCCTAAGACATATAAATAGCTTTTAGGTTTTATTTGGAGACTACTTCCTACTTTCTCATCTAGCCTCCTCCGTTAGAGTTTTTCATCGCTCTTGAGATTAAGATAAACTAAACATTTCATGGTTCACTTTGAGGATTGAAACCTTTGGATCTTGTTGCATTTTGAGTTTCTAAACACTTATGTTCTATTTCAAGTGAGGACTATTTCATTATCTCTTGTGCTTGAATTTATCATGGATTGATATTGATTTCATCTAGGTCGCGAACTAGGTTGATTGATATTGTTCATATTTCTAGGTTTAGACAATTCTATTTGAAAAGTCTTTCCTTTTGGTAGCAATCATAATTTGCATAGACTACTTGCAAGTGTTATTGTGTAGAGATTCTGAATTCATGTCAAGTATCGGTGATTCGCCAATGGTATTGCATGAACTTGCTTATCTTTGATCTTAATGTTGTTCTATTATTGAATCTAGGGATTTCCTTGATCATAATTGAATAAGGGTTTCTAGGACTATTCGGACTAGTTGCTTTATTAGAACAAAGAGTAGGACAACCAATTGAATGTGTATGAGCATAAGTTAGTACAATTCGATGATCAATGCGCTTGTCTAATGTGCTGATTTCTGATAAGTGAGCGTTTCCAATCATTATTCATACAACCCAACATTACCTTGTTAGCATTAGTAGTCTAGTTACAATTAAATCACAAACCCCCCAATTGGTTACACCGTTAGTTACACCAATCGAGATTGGAAACGCTCACTCAGACTCTCTAGGGATTCGACCCCTACTTCCCACTTTACTAAGTGGATATTGAGTTGGGTTTCTTTGATAGATACCTACGACTTAAGCCTCATAAAATTTGGCGCCGTTTCTGGGGAGCCAGACTTTACAGTTTATTTCTTTTTGTGTGACTAACTCTAATGTGGATCTATCTTATGGTCCATACTCGCGCTACTGATCTAGATTTATTGACTTTTGATCCAGAGATAGAGCGGACATTTCTACAGACTTTGCGATAGGGGATTCACGATTTGGTGATTGAAGACATGGCTAGAAATCAAACTCTGCGATAGTTGACTGACTCAGACCTGACGCAACAACACCTTGGAGTAAGGTTGCCTGCTCTGAATGCTGGAGTCACGTTCGATCTAAAAACTGAATTCATCAATCTACTGCCGAAATTTCACGGTTTGGTTGGGGAGGATCCGATCATGCATCTGAGTGAGTTTCACGACATTTGCAGCTGCAGCAAGCCTAGTAACGTCACAGACGAGCAGATAAAGATGAGAGCTTTCGGTCTTACGTTGAAGGATAGTGCGCGGCAATGGTACTACTTGCTACCTGCAGGGAGTATTGACACTTGGGAGAAACTCCACAAGGCTTTCCTTGGTAAGTATTTCCCTTCTAAGAAGGCAGTTGCTTTGAAGAGGGTGATCACCATGGTAGAGCAACATGATGACGAGTCACTTTATGACTACTTCAAGAGGTTTGCAAGATTATGCGCTGACAAGCGTTAAACGGTCGTTGATCCTATCAAAGATACCCAACTTAATAAATCCACTAGTAAAGCGGTAAGAAGGGGTCGAATCCCAAGAGAGCCAGAACGATAGTTTATTTCTAATTATGTTACCTAATAGTGACAATTGGTTTTTTTTATTGGTTGTAAAACTAACTAAATAAGTAAACAAACAAAGAATGTTGGGTTATGGATATGAAATCCCCCCCCCCTCCTCCTAGCACCAGCGCATTGTTCTTATGGAATGTTGATCATTGAATTCTACTAACTTATATTCTGAATTGATTAGTTAATCCGGTTGTCCTACTCTTTGTTCGTAAATAGCAACTAGTCCTAGAAATCCTTGTTGTACGCAATAACCAAAGAAATCCTAAGGTTCAACTACTCAACAGCATAAAGATCAAAGATATGTAGGCCTATGCAATACCATTGGCAAATCGTTGATACTCGACACAGGTTTATAATCTCTACAAAATAAGCACTCGCAAATACTATGCTAATTCTGATTGCTACCTAAAAGACAAGACTTTTCAAATCGAATTATCAAGCCTAGCGATATGAATGAATAATAATCAACCTAGTTTCGAACCTAGATAAAATCAATATCAAACAATGACAATAAACACAAGAGATTATAAAACAATCCTGGAATTAAACTTTTAGAATATAAGTGCTCGAATTCTCACAAACTTTTCCTAGAACAATGGCTAAACTAGAATGGAGGCAAGAGGGGAGAATGTGGGAGATAAAATCTTCCCAATAAACCTAAACTATATATAAGTCTTGGAAAATAAGATAGAAAAGAAATAAAAGAGATAAAACAAATAAACTGATTTGGAAGATAAAGATCTCAGCCAAAATAAGATTGGAACAATAAATATCTCAGCCAAAATAAGATAACTCGGTCCAGAAGATCCGCCGAGACCCGCGGCCGCGGTAGTTCCACCCGCGGTCGCGGTTGCGCTTCTGCAGAAAAAGTCACTTTCGTAGAATTGCCATAAATCCTGGATCACAACTTCGATTGTGCTCATCTTTTGGGGTAATAAAGTAGACTTCATTATCTAACTCCCTGAATTGGAATCACCTCAATCGGACATCGGATCAGGGAGAACGAGCCATCTGAACTCAGCTCAATATCTCATCACTTCTTCTTAGCAATTCTTCTCTTCTCTTCAATGGTCGAAGCGCGTCTTCGACCCTCTTCTCTCGGTACTCCATTGCTTCAGCTCCATGGTAGTAACATATATGCTCTTGAACCTCCGTAAATCCATATAATATACTTTTTATGCCGGATTCCGGAAACACGATCATCAAGCTCCTAAACATCCATAAAACTCTACTAATAATCGTTAGTTACATCGTATGAAATCTCTCTATCCAACCTCCCCATACTTAAACCTTGCTCGTCCTCGAGTAAGCAAAAATGTCGCTCACCCCTCCAATAGCTCAAAGGTCTGCAGTAAGCACGGGAAGATCTACTAACGGTTATATCTCCAAACATCCAAGTGTATCGAGCACTATCCTACTCCGATCTATCTCCTTATGTCTCCGAGATGTCCTACCCATAACCCTCCTTATTTCTCCACTTCATATGTCACCACTCCAATACAATAGTAATAATCGAATCAAGTGGTGTGCGTTTGAGCACATGTGGAATTCCTAATCTCCTCTAAGGGTAAGGGTACATAAATATGACATAATAAAGATAAAATCGAGTCTCCCACTCGCTTATACACTTCTTATTCCTCCTCTTCAAGTAATGTCCTAAACCACTAGATATAATAAATCCACAAGTCACAACCACCAATCCTAATTTAAAAATTCTGCATAGTACAACCACAACAGTATGCATCAAACGCCAAGATAGGAATCTAATCCTAGTCTAATACAACGGCTAATAATATGTAGCAAAACTAGTAAACTAATGGAATGGTAAGCATGCAAAGTGTGGATAACAATAAGCTCATAAATAGAGAGATAAAAGGCTAAATCTAACTCCTTATCCTTCCTTGGTGAATCCTAGAACCCGAGACATCCTTCAACTCCCTTCTTATGTCTCCTACGCTAATAGATATGCAATCAATAAAATCAATCAC
>NW_027369703.1:0-40842 GCF_046119375.1 Phyllobates terribilis | reverse complement strand
ACCAAACCGCGTACAAGACGCCAATTGGAATGTCGTCATTTGGACTAGTATATGGAAAAGCCTATCATCTCCCAGTAGAACCCAAAAAAAAGGTGTGGTGGGTAGTGCAGAGTTGCAACATGGAGGCAGATGCAGCAGGGGACCTAAGCAAAATCCAAATCCTCCAATTGAAAGAGATATGCATGGATGCGTATGAGAATGCGGTAATCTATAAGGAAAAGACGAGAGCTTGGCATGACAAGCATATACTGAGGATGATTTATAAAATAGGAGACAAATTCCTTTTGTACCAATCTCGTTTAATGAATTTCTCGAGAAAACCGAGGTGTCTACCCTCACGAGGTGTCGATACTTATGACCCGGAAAACCACAATTTGTTCAAGTTGAATGGTCAAAGGCATAAACTGTATCAAGAAGGAATCACCAAATAATACCTATATGGGCTCTCGACGAGTGGATAGCCATGATTAGGAATTGGGTCATAAGTTCAGCCAAAGAATTAGAACATAGCGCTGCTCGGGAGGCAACCCGAGGTACCGCTTAATTTGATTAATTCGTTAAAACGAACTTCTAAGGAACTGGAACCAAGCGCAACCGCACCACAACGTGCGCGATTTCTTTGCCGAGTTTGTATAGGCGCGCGACCGCGGCTCATAGCGCGCGAAAACGACACAAGGTTTGCAAAGGAGCAAGACCGCGCCTCACAGCACGTGACCGCACCCATTCCGCTCCATGCTCCGAAAAGAAAAAAAATTAAAAATAAAATAAAAAATAAATAAACCACAAATCCATATTCACCTCAACATCTTTCTCCATCCTCGTTTAAAAAACCCTAGCCGCACAGAGCGTGACCGCACCCATTCCGCTCCATGCTCCGAAAAGAAATAAATAAAAGATAAAATACAAAATAAATAAACCACAAATCCATATTCACCTCAACATCTATCTCCATCCTCGTCTCAAAAACCCTAGCCTCCATCTCTTTCCTCCCAAGAACTCTACACTCATTCCTCTCAAACAACCAAATCTCACACAATTTCTCCATCCATTCCTTCATCTCTCAAAGATCTCCACATAACCACTCATTCATCTTCCACCATCCTCAATCTCCCCACAAAATCCCTCTTTCATACCAAATCCAATTACCCCCAAATCCACACTCAAAACCTACAATTCCAACCCCAACGAGCTGAATCCATCTTCACACCACGTATTTCGGCATGTTTCAGGGCTTACAACACCGTTCATCGAGTCGAGCCACCAAAGACACGCTCGCATCGGTAGAACACGCAACCGCACATTCAAACGTTCAAGGAGCACGACCGCGCCCATCTAAGATGCGATCGCGCCACCTCGCAAAAACGTGTGCATGACTGTGCACCTTAGAACGTGCCCGCGCTTCCCTTTAGTATGTCCTTTGACGGTCTTAATCGCGTTACTTGTGCCTATTTTCGTGGTTTTGTTTTTATTATGTGAGTGTGCGTGTGGTACATTGAGATTGTGTTGGGTTGATTTGCTTTTGTTGATTAAGAATGTCGAAGCGTTTATGCCTTGCAAAGGATGTTGCATTGTCCTCTTGGAGCCAGTCCCAAGGGCAGACCGTAGCTAGTATTGTTGATGGCAATGAAATTGTGGCAACGAATTTTTTTTTACGCTGATACCTTGCACCTGTTGGGAATGCTTGAGTGCATGGAGGATATGTTTTAACATGTTGGATTAGGGGGCTTTATTGTGGTCGCGATTCCGTCTTTCTCCAAGATAACAAAGGAATTTCTAACAACATTTAAAGAGCACAAGGATGAGGAAACTAATGACCTTGAAGGGATATTGTTCTCATACAAGAGGCGGATACGGTCGGTGTCGATCGCACAAATGCTCCAGATATTAGGAGTTACGAAGAACCCCACCCAAATTATGAGTCACTCATCCAATCCGGTCCTCAAAATTTCTTTCACACTGTCGTAGGTGCCACTCGTAGGGGCAAACACGAGTACAATTACAATTTGTGTCACCCTTGTCTACGGCTCGCCCACAATATTCTTGCAGGAACATTCTTCGGAAAAGGAGAATTGAACAAATTCTCAACATATGACATGTGGTATATCTACAGCCTCATGCAGGAATGCACTAGCACCCTGGATTGGATCACAATCTTCCTCGCGGTCTACAAGACTGCAGAACGAAGCCTTCCGATATAATAATCTTTGGGGGCTTGATCTCACTGCTTGTCATGGGTGCCTGTAACGTGAGTGAGGAGACGTTTTCTGCTGAGGATACATCTGTCGGAAGTTATGTGTACCACGAGCGTACGGTAGAGCGTTCCGGCCTAATTTTGGGAGATCACGACGACTTGAGATGAAAGTCCAGGAAAAATAGGGCCCACACACTCCACCTTCCATGGACCTTCATCTATTGGCACATCCAGAACTTCCAGATAGGCCCTTATGGTGCATCCATCGAAGATGAGGGGCCGGCAGATACACAGGAGGGCATAGGCCAAGTAGCACTGGCCAGTTCGTTTAGCCTAGTCTGGGAGGAGCGTCTATTTTCGTAGATGAATGAGCACTAGTCGGGGTATACCCAGATGTAGTCCTAGTATCCCGGTTGGTCAGCAGTGGAAAAGTAGATGGCGAGCATGCGTCTTGGCTTGGATGACCTGTAGGCCCACATTGTTGGCACGCAGAGGAGCAACCAGCGAGACTTCGAGCAATACTACAACTACGAGAAGGATTGGCCGCGGGAATGGAATGAAAAATGAGGTACTGTTTCTCCTTCTCCTTCTCTTTAATCATTGTCTTTATTTTTCACAATAGGGACATTGTATGCTTCAAGTGTGTGTGTTGGGTGGGGGGGTGGGGAGAATCATATTTTTAGTAGGTAGTCATGTAAATAAATAAAAACCTTGTTGGTTATTACATTTCTCACCTTTTAAACTTGTGAATCCTTGGATTGTACATTAATTTTGAGTCTTTGGATTATGTGATGGAGGTTGATACTGCAAGTACATTGTGATGATGATAAGTTCAATCGGTTTGAAGACCTTCAATTAAGCATGTGGATAATGTTTAGGATACATTAGGAAAATACGAAGATTCATGATGACCGTTCTATATCTTGTTTTATCATGTGACCGTCATCATTTGACTACCGTCTTATTTGAAGTGGAAGGTTTTGAAAGCAAACAATTTTTTTGAGAATGAATAAAGCAAAATGAACTCCTAGCAAAACAAGAAAGAAGAGCACGCGATCTCCGGGGTGTGAAAGATCACCTCGGGTTAGATCCTCCATGGCTAAGTACAAAATTTCATTGGCTGGCCCGCATCGTAAGACGGACGGGCCTGTTACTTTAATGAACAAAATAATTTAGAAAAAGTCATGAATAGGATAAAAGGGAGCCTACAGAAAAATGATTGATGGTTATGCGATGTAGTAAGAGTAGAATACTGGTTATTGTGTTTTCCTTGGTGTTGGAACTAGTTGTGTTTTATAATACAATGTGAAACATTTAGGGAAAAGATTGCTTGTCTGGTTTATTCTTCTTTTTTATTATTCACATGCTACTTGGGTAAAGACTACTGCTGCATACTCTTTGGACAAATTTTCATGTACATGGATAGGATGAACAATGTTGAAAGGCTTGTGGAGTTGTTGGTTCCAATTGGGTTGTTTATAGGTCTAAAAGATTGAGTTGTTTTAGTGTTTGTGTCTTGGCTGTGTTGTTGAGTTTTATGATAGAGTCGGAGTCTACACCTCTGCATGGATGTTTTCAGGTATTCACAGAGCTATCTCGTTGATATAAGGATCATTGTTGTTGAGTTTTTTCCGCACGGGTTGAGGCAGCGGGCATCGAAGGAAGAGTGAGTTGGTTGTAGCTTGCTCGGGGACGATCAAGAACTACGTGTGCGGGAATTTGATAAGGGTTGTTTAGTACAGGGTTGAAAGTGGTTGTTAACGTCTTTCAGAGGAAAACGAGAGGATATTTGGGTACAATTCGGTGTTTGGAGCTTGGAAGGAATTATGCATCATTTTAGAGGAAATTACCAAGTAAAGGAAGAAGCTCGGAAGTGGCGCGACCGCGCACCAAGGAGCACAACCGAGCGAGGCAGCAGAACTAGTGGAACGATTGCACCTCGTAACGCACGACCAAGCGCCATTCCGTGTAGAGCGGACATTAGAAACAAGAACCCGACCGTACCGCGTTTGGCATGACGGCGCACGTGCTATGTCGGGTAAGCCTTGGGCTTCAGGAGAGTCTATTCGTTCCGGGCCCTTTTCCCTATAATATGTAGGTTATTTTAGTGCAGCTTTTGTGAAGTAAGATTAGGCTACCTCAATTTTGGGATTATCACATGTTGTTGACATTTTTCTACGTACTTGGAACTATGCATCACTAGTTTTATTCCCGTTTTGTTCAATCACTGAAACCCTTAAATCATCGTGGTTTGTAAGACATTCTACCTTTGTTCTATTCCAAGATTTCAGTTATTTCTTCTCGCTTGCATTAATTGTGAATTGAATTGGATTTATCTATCATGATTGGCCTCCTAGGTAGACTAGATTGATTCATACTGCTAGGTCTGATTTGTCCGAGTTGGAAAGTCTTACCGTTAGGTAGCTTAACAATCACTTGGGCTAGTTGAAAATTGTATTCTGGAGAGTTGAATGCATTATTAATATTTATCTTGAGTCAAGGATATTTCATCAACCTATCCATTCCTTTAACTTATTGTTGCCAGGTTATTCAATCATGATATTTTGAGAATTATAGGTTAGTAAGTGCTATTAGGACTAGATGGACTAATAGCTACATCAAAACATGAATTAGGAAAACCATAGGAATTGTTGAACTTAATGTTAATAGTTTGGGAATGATCAACCTGCTAATCTGTTATGTGGATGTTGGTTGAAAAAAGTGTTTTTTCTTAACGTTATTTACTCAAATTCAGTAGTTAGTTTAATTCATTCGAAAACCACCACCTTTAGTTTCATAGATTATCGATCGTATTAACTACATAGAATTGAATCCTTGACTCCTCGTGGAATTGACTCTTTCTTACCATTCTACTAGCTAAAATAGTGGACAAGCATTTTACATTTAATTAAGTATAATGACGCACAATTTGTGGCTCATCAAAGAGAAACCAAGCTCTGATACAAATTGTAGGATCATTGGTTTCTCATTAGAAAACTTGTAAAATTTGTATAATCTCAAATGAACTCATGTAGCTATAGAATCTATAGAGTTAGATTGCGGAATAGAGAATAGATACAATTAACCACTATTTAAACAAATTAAAAAACGCTTATCTCGCGCAAAGATTTACCAAGGTGAGAACCCTAAGCTTCTAATAAGCTCGGGATAAAACTCAACACTAACTTGTATTAATTCCAAAGTAGTTACACACGCAAACTACTCCTAACCTCGTGTGACTCTCTCTCATGATACAAGTTTCGTTCAACACATACAAGTAATCTCTCTCTATGAAGCTCCTAAATGTTTTAGACAGTAGCATTGCTCACGGAGACTTAAGCTCTATGTATCTTTCCTCTAGCTTTTCCTCTAGCTTAATCGCTTTGCACTCTTCATCTCATGACGCTAAAAACTCATGCCTAACAACACTCCTATGCACACCTTATATAGTAATTCTAACTTACAACCCTAAGCTAGCAATCCTATATCTCATTGCATATAAAGAACGCCACATCAAATCCGCCTGATCATCTTCCCTCAAGAAATGCATCAATGCTCCAAACTGCTTTGTGCTTCTTAAGCTTGATCTTTTAGCTTCCACGTTGGCAATCTGTGTGCCTCAGTGCTTCTCTTGTTGTTTCCTTTTCCCTTCAGCTCTAGCTTCACCGGCCTTCCTATCGTTGGACCAAATACTCTAGCTTCACCTGCTCTAGCTTTCGAGCGACCCTCGCTCGCTCAAAGCTTGACCTTTCGTCTTCTTATTTCTTCAATTGAACCATTATGATATTTTGGCGAGATTCAGCTTTCCCCGTTAGATCTTAAGCTAGACTCTCAGTAGTCACAGATAGTTCACTTGTACTTAAGCTACTCTTATAACTCCTCGAGCTTTACCTAGCTAACTTACAATACATAAAAGACATCAAATACTTGAGTTTGTTATCATCAAAACAAGAAGAAAGATTTAGCTCGTTCATTCTAGCTCTACCTCAAACCAAAAGAACATAGTTCTTGCTTATTTCTGTACATAATACAACCCTCCCCCCCCCCCAAAACGTTACTAGTTGATTGCATATAGGTATAAAATATACAACCTAACTCACGTGGATATGATCCTGATTTTCTACTATACTCTATAGTGTTAGTTTGGTTAATTCTTTTATTAGGCACAACGACTTTAGACTTGTCAGTCTATGAATTCAGACTATGTGCATTAATTCCTCCTTTAAAATCTAACAGAAACTAGACCAGAAACAAGTTAAATAGTTTTCGTATTATGAGTTTATGCCAGTAATCTGAATATTTAGTTCTTCAGGCTAATTAATATTACAAAGCAATGACATTAAGAACGGTGAAGCAATCAAATCAACATAGTACAAATTATTAATGAAAAGAAAAACATTATTAAAGTAACACATTGTTTTCAAACTTCATAGAAAAGGGAAACAATTTTGTAGATTTTACCTCCTCATGCTAACTATGAAATAACAAAGTAACAAGAAAATTGTTCTATGCTAAAAACCTAGGCTTGTTCGTAAGGAGAGAAAGACCTTATATAGGAGAATCTATTTTCCTAATTTTTACCAAGTACAAAAGCATAATAAAATACGAATATAAATATAAATTAACATAAAAGACTAACGGGCCAAATATATCTTCGAAAGTGAACGAAAGATTATCTCGAAATACCTCTGATCTTATATAGACGCGGGGCGTGGCGTATAAGGTGCGGGGTGCAGTGGTTGAAGCAATATTAAGATCATCCTTCATCGTTGCAAGAAAACATTCCATCATGTGGGAAAACGTCAAAAGTGGGATGCGCCACAAGTCCCAGGACTCGGTGAACAAGGAAAGGGTCGCGGACACCGGTCTGTCAACTCTTCACTCTTCAAATGTACACTTCTCCTTGATATGTGTGAAGACCAGCATTCTGTATATCCAAATGAATGCTTACTCTACTCCTCTATAGTCGTGAATAAAAATCCATCAGATAGCTGATTTGCTCATCTCTGACTCAGGTTATCAATGATCTGCTAATGTAGTTCAAAACTCCTTCAAATGTGTGCTAAATATCGTGAATTGAACCATCGTAATTGGATCTTATCAAACATTACCATTTCATTAAATCATGTCCACCACGAGGATAGGCACATAGCCTTTGTTGGGTCCAAGAATTCAACATGCTGGCCCATATAGCATTTTAAGTCGAATCATTGGAATTGTCCTAGATCATACAAATGAGGACGATGGGTTTAATATATTGGAGATTGGTCGGTTACGCGTATGGAGGACAACGTTAGTTTTTTTTTGGAAAGAGGCCAACAAAGGGATTCCTCCCTAACCATGAGGCAATCCCGCATTATCATGCGTGATAATACATACAAAAGCGAAAAGAAAACTAAGGAGCAAAGGTTGCGAAACTCGCAACCTTTCTCGCAAAGTCCTGATATAAGTATCAGGTACATTACATAAATTACATAAATTACAAAGATAAACTAGGTAATCCAAATCCATATTGTTCGCAGACCTCGAAGCTATCAAATCAGTCGCTCTGTTATTTTCTCTGAAGTAGTGAAAAATCTTCACTTTGTTGAACGTTTGTAGAGCATGGGCAATATCTTGTGTGACAGTCTTTATGTTCCATGGTACCTATCATATTTTACGAATTGCATTTATAACTATTAGGTTGTCGCCTTCTAAAATAATGTTTTTTAAATTCAAATCTTGTGCCAACTTAATTCCCTCCAATGTCGCTCTTGCTTCAACTTGGATTGCTGAGAAAGTTTTAATGCTACTACGTTTTATTTTGATAACCTCACCCTTACAGTTACGAATGATACTACTTATATAAGACTCTCCATTAGGATAGTAGGAAGCATCAAAATTTATTTTGTACCAGTCTTCGGGAGGTTTTTTCCAGTTCTTTTCATTATTCCTCTTCTTACGGTTATTCAGTGTTTTATCATTACCCTTGTACAAGTTATTCAGATGAACTTGTTTTACTGAATTAAAGTCTTTAGTTGTTGTCCAAGAATGAAATAGGACGAAGGCCGTTTCAATGGGTTTGGATTTAGGGATATTGGAATTGTCAAAGATGAGTCTATTCCGATTTTTCCATAATTCAAACCATAAGAAGAATATGAGGTCGGTATTTTTATAACTATTCCGAAAATATTCAAAATCATTCAAAAAATTATTAGTGAATATATAACTGATCTTCTTACCCATTCTCTTTTCAAGGATATTAATCGCATTAATAGTTACTGGACATTAAAAAGAAATGTGATGTAGTTTCGCACTAACTATTACAAGGTGCATAGACGTTAGTTGATATGAACGATATTCTAGGCGTTAGACCATTCCAATTAACATAGGATGTTCGATTAATATAATAATAGTAAAAGGGAATGGGTATTTATTTAACCGGATATGCATTTTTTGAGCACTCATTGTAATATTGAAACTGTTATGAATTGATATTTCTACAAATGTAGAAATTATATCAACCACAACTTTATCTAGATGATTGATGAATAATTGCATGATTGTAGTAGATATGAAATTTGTGTTAGATATTCTAATGGTGAATTATTCACCTCATTTACCTCCTAATTTTATGGGGATTAACTTAAGTTTTGTCTCCCCAATTTTGCCTATAAATAGAGGCATTTTCTAGTGTAAATGACACACCAAAATAAGAGCAAGAATACTTATCTAAAGTTCTTGATCTCTCCCTTTTTCTCCTTTTACAATTCAAGGTTGTTTTAGTGGTCCCTTAAGCAAGATTAAGACTTTTTGTCTTAATAATCTAAAGTGTTAGATTAATACACTTTGTCTCACTCGCTTCACAACACGTTATCAGCATGAAGAGTCTCTAACCACCGCTTACCAAGAACCATCAAGGTATAAAATTCTACTTCCTTTATTACATAATCATAATTATACAAGAGTTATTACAAAATCGATTTGAGAAGTATGCTCTGTAGTTGCCCAATACTCGGGATCTTCTACATCAGAAACTCGATTTTCTTCTACTTAGATATAGAACGATTTTTACCCAAAATAGAAACATATTATTAGATCTAAACAAAATACAAACAAGATACTAGATTTACTTACCTCTTTTAGCTTCCCATTTCAAGATCTCTTCAAGTACTTTTCTTGATTTCAAAATGGAGCTTTCCAAATCGAAATGATGATAATTAAAATGGTAATCATGATAAGAACAAGGCAAACGAAAAGCTCGGTTAAAAATCGATCGTTACTAGCTCTTAAACGACGATGAAGCTCGTTGGAATCCATGGAAATATTTGAGAAAAATGGAAGAAGAGGTTGATAATGGAGGTGAGGAAGAAGAAGATAAGGATGGATTAAAGAAATGGATGAATGGCCGTAAATATAAGGGGATAAAGGTGAATAATCGGTATTAAAGGTTACCGGTAATTTTTACATCGGGTTGATACCTTACTTGCATAATTGTCATCTTTTATATATTTGGCATATACTTAACACAATGACATGTTTTGGAAACAAAAGACTTCATACATTATACATTCATGCTTACAACGGTGTAGATCTTAATAATCCACTTATCTTACATGCCGACTAAAGAGTAAAGATGGATAATAACATAAGAACATTACTACTTTGGACTAAAGTCCTCGGACCATCTTGCTTCACTCCCACTTACATACAATAATTACCTATAATATGGACTTAAAACTGAGTCCGGAGACGGAGGTGGTGCCGGAGGAGTGTCTGGCAAAACATGAGGATAGGAAAAATAAGGATGAAAATAATGTGGATGAGTGGTGTAAATGGTGAAAAAGACTGAATAAGGATCGTAATGGATAAGTATAACTGGGTATACTAAAAACGAAGAAGACATGTTTATCTTCCTGCTCTCTTCCCTTCTTCTTTACTTGAGCTCATATATGCTTTATATATTCATTATTTCTGATAAATTACCTTAAACGTCCAAACCCTTAACTATTGTATCTCACCGGGTAATTATGCATGTTTTTCAAAGGCCTAGTTATAGGATAACTAGTGTGGCTATTATTTTACATGTCAATGGAAATAAATAGTGACTAGATCACGTGCATAATAATTAAGGACATACATTTACGTGGTTTTTCTTTGCCATAAAGTATTTATAATTTTTGCAGTAAAATAAAATGGCAAACTTAGCAAAAAGAGAATTTGACATCCTTGAGTTGTCGGGCGAAAAATTCTTTGAATGGAGGGTAGACGTCACTACTCACCTCTTGGCAAAAGGTCTAGAGAAGACCATTGAAAAGGTTGAGAAAAAGGATAAGGACAAAAATGAAGTGGTAGAAGTGGAAAAATGCACACCAAAGGAAAAGGCTCAGGCGATTGCATTCCTTCACCACCATATACACGAGTGCCTCAAAACGGAATATATGTTCATTAATGACCCACAAGAATTGTGGGAAAAATTAAATGAACGTTTTGGGCATCAAAACCGAATCCTCCTGCCAGACGCACAACATGAATGGAGCAATTTACGGGTCCAAGATTATAAATCAATAACTGAGTATAATAGTGCTTTGCTCAGAATTACACCCCAACTCATAAGTTGGAAAAGACATTTTCCACAATGCATGCCAATGATGTTACGTTACAACAACAATATAGGCAAATGGGTTTTGAAAAATTCTCAGAATTGATAACAATCTTGTTGATTGCTGAAAAGAACAATAACCTCCTAATGAAAAACCACAATATGGGGCCATCTCGCTCAAAAGCGTTTCCTGAAGCAAACGCCGTGGACAAAGGGTTCCCTGGAGGAAACTCAAGAGAGTATAAGTCACAGTGGAACCATGGCCGTGGCCGTGGTCATGGTCGTGGAAAATTTCATAGTCAAGGATGTCGTGGTGGCTATGGAAGAGGACGTGCCCAAGGATTCCAAAAGGGTTACGGTAATCACCGTGGCTATAAAGGCAACAAAGGGGATGAAAGGCCAAAGGCCCAGACGAGTCAAACAAAACCCTCTGAGAAAACCAAGTCAATTTGTTATAGATGCGGGGTAATAGGTCATTGGTCAAGAGTGTGTCGTACAGCTAAACATTTAGTGAAGCTGTATCAAGATGGGAAAATAAATAAAAGGCCACCGAGACCAACTATATTGAGAATGAGGGTGTCGGAAACTTTGACATGCCGAATATGGATACCCCTATGTTCCTCAACCAAGGAGGAGATACCAGTTCATCCCCTATCTTTAGTAATGATGACTTCATCTATGAACGCTTGAACTAGCCCCATGTCACTTCTCATGACATTGTCTAATACCGTTTTTTTCTTTATCGCCTAGTTAAATCATGCAAAATATGATTGAATTTGTGATGTCTTTCTTAAAGCACTTGAACCATGTCTCTCAAGGATGTTGTATAATAGACCTATCTTTGTATGAATGAAGTTTTTTTCTTACTTCTCATGTTATTTCCTTTATATAGTGAACATGGAACTACCTAAAATGGAACTCGATTGGAGGGAGAAGTGTCTCTTGGATAGTGCAACAACACACACTATCTTAAGAAACAAAAATTATTTTACACACCTAAAGGCCTATGAAGGCAACGTGACCACAATTTCAGGTGTGTGTAAACTCATCGAAGGCTCCGGAAGAGCAATTGTTATACTTCCACATGGAACAAAATTAGTGATAAATGATGCACTATACTCAAGTAAATCCCACAGAAATTTGTTGAGTTTCAAAGATGTGCGTCAGAATGGGTTTCATATGGAAACCATGAATGAGAATGGGAAAGAATATTTGTGCATCATAAGGCATGAATTTGGCCATAAAAGAATCCTTGAAATGATGCTTAGTCAAACCTCCGGATTATATTATACGCATATTAATCCACTTGAGGTCAATGCAGGTATAAGCAAAGAATCAAATGATAAAGTTTCATTTACATTATGGCATGAACGCCTGGGTCACCCAGGATCAGTGATGATGCACAAAATTATAAAGAATTCATTTGGACATTCATTGAAGAACATCAAACTTCTATCCTCCAATAAATTTAATTGCACTACATGCTCACTTGGAAAATTTATTATAAGGCCTTCCAAAAGTAAAATTGCAAGTGAAATGCCCACATTCGTGGAAAGAATCCAAGGGGATATATGCGGACCAATTGCTCTGTCATGTGGACCATTTCGATATTTTATGGTGCTAATTGACGCATCTAAACAATGGTCACATGTAAGCCTATTATCTACTCGAAATGCCGCATTTGCTAAACTCCTTGCTCACATAATCAGATTGAGAGCACAATTTCCGGATTACACAATTAAGAAAATTCGACTTGACAATGTAGGAGAATTCACCTCTCAAATCTTCAATGATTATTGTATGTCAATTGGTATTGATGTGGAACATCATGTAGCTCATGTTCACACGCAAAATGGTCTCGCTGAATCATTGATAAAGAGGTTACAATGGATCGCTAGACCATTATTGATGAAATCCAAACTACCTTCATCAGCATGGGACATGCTATAATTCATGCTACAACCTTGATTCGATTAAGGCCAAGCGCAACTCATGAGCAATCTCCATTGCAACTGGTATATGGAAAGGAGCCGAACATCTCACATCTTAAGGTATTTGGATGTGCAGTATATGTTCCTATTGCTCCACCACAACGTACCAAAATGGGACCACGAAGAAGATTAGGCATATATGTTGGTTTTGAATGCCCATCGATCATAAAATATCTTGAACCTACAACAGGTGATTTATTCACAGTAAGATATGTTGATTGCCACTTTGATGAAAATACCTTCCCAAATTTAGGGGGAGAAAGGAAAAATCTGAATCCAAATATAAAGGATATCACATGGAATGCAATAGCATTATCCCACCTTGACCCAAGAACAAAGGTGTGCGAACAAGAAGTACAGAAAATCATTCATTTACAAAGTGTTGCAAATCAGTTACCTGATGCATTTGTGGATACCAAGAAAGTAGTAAAGTCATATATGCTAGCAGCGAATGCTCCTGCAAGGATTGAAATACACATTGGACAGCCTGAAGCGTCCATCACAAATGAGTCCAAAACGCGTCGGAAGCATGGAAGACCATTAGGCTCAAAGAACTTGAAACCAAGAAAGTCAAAGAACCTAAAGGGTATAGAAGAAGACGCTACATTGGCTCTTGAAAAATCCAGTGAAGAAAAGGAGATTGAAAATGAAAAAATCTCACAAGAAAATGACATCTTAGATAATGATGGAAATGTCGATAATTCTGAAAACTTCCATTAATTATGTATACATAGGTGTACAATGGAACAGAAAGATGTCATCCTTGATGATAAATTTGCTTACTCAGTATCTATAGATGTTGTGTCTGAAGATGATGACATTGAACCAAGATCAGTTGATGAATGTCGTCAAAGAAAAGACTGGTCCAAATGGAAAGAAGCAATACAAGCAGAATTAAAATCGCTTGAAAAACGAGAGGTTTTTGGACCCGTAGTCCATACACCAAAGGGTATAAAACCTGTGGGTTATAAATGGGTTTTCGTAAGAAAAAAAATGAGAAAAATGAAGTTGTCAGATACAAGGCAAGACTTGTAGCCCAAGGCTTCTCTCAAATCCCTGGAATTGATTATGATGAAACATACTCTCCCGTAGTTGATGCAACTACGCTGAGGTTTCTCATTGGCATGACTGTGTTTGAGAACTTACATATGCGTCTTATGGATGTTGTGACTGTTTACTTATATGGATCACTCGACACAAACATTTATATGAGAGTCCGAGAAGGAATAAAACTCCCGGAGTCCAACAACTCTCAACCTCGACGATTATTCTCTATAAAGCTAAAGAGGTCATTGTATGGATTAAAACAATCTGGACGGATGTGTTACAATCGCCTTAGCGAATATCTCATGAAAGAAGGGTATAAGAACAATGCTACATGCCCATGTGTTTTCCTCAAGAAATCCATAAACGGATTTGCCATCATAGCAGTTTATGTTGATGATTTGATCATCGTTGGAACCTCTCATGAACTCAAAGAGACTGTAAAATATTTGATTAAAGAATTCGAGATGAAAGATCTCGGAAAAATCAAGCTTTGTCTTGGATTGCAGATTGAGCACTTAGAGAGTGGAATTTTGGTTCACCAGTCTAATTATATTGAGAAAATCTTGAGAAGGTTTAATATGAATAAGGCACATCCCTTGAACTCTCCCATGGAGATTCGATCCCTTAATGTTGATAAGGATCAGTTTCGCCCTCGAGAAGAGGACGAAGAAGTCCTTGGCCCTGAAGTACCATATCTAAGTGCAATCGGGGCTCTGATGTATTTAACTAACAATACAAGACCAGATATTGCTTTTGTTGTAAACCTCTTGTCCAGGTTTAGCTCATCTCCTAAAAGGAGACATTGGAATGGGATCAAACACATATTTCGCTACCTTCGGGGCACACACGATCTAGGGTTGTTCTACCGCAGCCAAAAGGGTGCCAATTTGGTCGGATACGCAGATGCAGGATACTTGTCTGATCCGCATAAAGCCAAGTCACAAAATGGCTATGTATTCACATACGGAGGCACAGCCATATCATGGAGATCAAATAAGCAGATGGTGATTGCAACATCATCAAATCAAGCAGAGTTGATTGCCTTGTATGAGGCAGGAAGGGAATGCGTGGCATTACGAGCAATGATTACATTCATCCAGAAAGCATGTGGAATAACGCATGTCACCAGCGGGCCAACAGTTCTATATGAAGACAACTCCGCATGCGTTGCTCAGATGAAGAAAGGCTATATCAAAGGGGATCGTAGAAAACACATTTTACCCAAATTCTTCTCTACTCGTGAATTGGAGGAAGCTGGAGAAATCAACGTTCAACAGATCCAGTCGAATGATAATTTGGCTGATATGTTTACAAAGTCATTACCTCCCAAGAAGTTTGCAGAACTAGTATCAAGGATTGGAATGTGCAGACTCAGAGACACTCGTTGATCTCGGGGGGAGCTTCGCGCGCGCTGCACTCTTTTTCCCTTCGATCAAGTTTTTTTTCCCATGGGGTTTTTGCTTGACGAGGTTTTTAATGAGGCAACATCAAGGCATATAACGGGATTCATAGTTGTACTCTTTTTCCTTCGATCAGGTTTTTATCCCACCGGGTTTTTCCTGACAAGGTTTTAATGAGGCAACACCCATCCATATCCCACAACAGTTTCAAAGGTGAATATTCAAGGGGGAGTGTTATGAATTGATATTTCTACAAATGTAGAAATTATATCAACCACAACTTTATCTAGATAATTGATGAACAATTGCATGATTGTAGTAGATATGAAATTTGTGGTAGATATTCTAATGGTGAATTATTCACCTCATTTACCTCCTAATTTTATGGGGATTAACTTAAGTTTGGCCTCCCAAATTTTGCCTATAAATAGAGGCATTTTCTAGTGTAAATGACACACCAAAATAAGAGCAAGAATACTCATCTACTTGATCTCTCCCTTTTTCTCCTTTTACAGTTCTAGGTTGTTTTAATGGTCCCTTAAGCAAGATTAAGACATTTTGTCCTAATAATCTAAATTCTTAGATTAAGACATTTTGTCTCACTCGCTTCACAACAGAAACTTCATTCATAATCAAGCAACAAGCATTACTTGTCCTTCCATGGGTGGAATACGCATCAGCTCATTCGATTCCATGTTGCTTATTCTTTTATTGCATTCTCTTTATTTATCTTTGTTGATCCACTAAATTTTTATTGACTAGGTTAAACTCGTCATAATTGATCTTAATAGGCCACCAAAAGGTAATTTAGATGTTATCATCTTTTTTTCCAGGTATTTTTGCACAAAACCACCTTTTATATGGCCGAATTTGGAAGAAACCACCTTCTATATCGTTAATTATTCCGAATCACCCAGATTTCAACATTTTCTTATCAAAAGCCACCCTTGGACGGATTCTCTTAAGTTTTCCATCCAAAATGCGGAAATGACCATTATACCCTTGATAAAATTCAAAAACTAACAAAAAAAACAAGGGATTTTCAACCTTTTCAATTTCTCATGATATATTCATGAGATTTTAATACATCTTATAACTAAAAAAAATTAAATTTAAACCCCCAAATTTTTTTTTAACAAACCTTAGAATCAAAAATAAAAATTTAATATAAATATTTTTTAATAAATTTAAAACAAAATTTAATCTAAACACATTTTAATAAATTTAAACTCAAAATTTAATATAAACATATCTTAATAAATCTAAACCCAATTTTATTTTAACAAACCACATAATCAAAACTTTAAGATATGTTAATAAATCTAAACAACAACAACAATGAAAAAGAAATGGTGGAATCAGGAGAAGAAGTGGTGCGAACATGGTGCGAACAGCCCCAATTTCTGCCTCTACACGTTTCCACCTTCGTTGTCCTCTTCATTTCGTCGTCGCCGCAGTTTCAGATGCGAACGGCCCCAATGTGGATCTGGCGATGCGAACTGCTCCTCAATTCGTCCTCTTTACTTCGTTGTCTGCATTTTGAATCTGGCGATGCAAACGGCCCCAATTTCAGATCCGGCCGCCGCCGCAGTTTCCTCCAACGCCAGTAGTTTCCTCCCCCGCTCCTCCACCGCCGCAGTTTCCTACTGTGCTCATCAGTACTTCAATACTCTCATCAGTCTCCGCTTGATCCTGAAGGGTTACTTCTGAAAGCATCTTTTCTGAAATTCTATTCAGTGGTTGGAGATCTCTACCGATATTCTGATCAACGTCTTTGATTGAGGAGCTGAGCTTCTGCCCTGAGATTGATTTCAACTTTACGTTAACCTCATGACCACGCTTTATAAAATCGCTGGCTTTAACTATTCTCCTAGTAGCCATCTGGGAGACATGAACCAGACCTTCTTTGCCCTTGAAATCATCCAACTGAACAAATGCACCAACATCCATCACCCTTAACACACTGCCTTTGTAAATCTCATACAACTCAGGATCTGTAGAATAACTCTTATGCTTACTGCTACCACCTCTTCTATCTTCCCTGTACAATAATTCCGCTCTCCTCGCATGATGGTGGATTCGACGATATGCGCTGAAAAAGGGCTCCACTCATCAGTCTCCGCCCTCCTTCTGTTCTTCGTTCTATAATCGAAAGAATGCGGACAACGAAGGGTAAAATTCCGCCTTCTTTGCAATTGAAATTCCTCCTTATGAGAAACGGCTCCACTCTTACAGAATTTTGGGCCAAAATTCCTCCTTCTGTGTTGAATTTGTGATCGAGATGAATATTTAGGGCTCCACTTTTGCAGAATTGTCCGATTGGGTTGAATTTGTGAATGAAAATTAACGATATAATGTCGAAATCTGTGTTGAATTTGTGATCGAGATGAATATTTAGAGCAGTGAAATTGGTTGAAATTTTATGAGTTGCTGAACAAAAATTTGCAGGGGAAAAGGTGAAGAAAATGAGTTAAAAAAGAGAAGGGTAGAAGGGTAAAAATCAATAGCCTCTCAAATGTAATTTTGAAAAATCATTAAGGGTATTTTAGTAATTTCTGCATTTTTAACAAAAATATTGACGGAATCCGTCCAAGGGTGGCTTTCGGTAAGAAAATGTTGAAATCTGGGTGGTTTGGAATAATTAACAATATAGATGGTGGTTCCTTGCAAATTCGGCCATATATGCGGTGGTTCCGTGCAAAAACGCCTTTTTTCCAAAACAGTTTGGCACCAACCACGTGTCTATTAATTGTTTCAAAAACATTAATCATGTCAACATTTATTTATAATAGATGGATCACGTATTCTGAACATCGCCATTGCTCTAATCACTTCTAACCCTGTCGAAACAGTTGTCGATGACAATAACAATTATTCCAACTACAATGATACATCTCAAGATATGTCAGATTTAAACCATATACGAGAAACGGCACATTCCTTTGCCGCGCATCGGAAACCTATGACCGACCATATCAATGAATCTATTAGTAGAACTATTGCATGTTAAAATACTCGATTAGCTAAAGAAAATATGCTTTTGGTAACACATGTTCAATCCATCATGCCAGCCGCCCCTCAAACTAGGCGTACAATAAACACTGAAGGGATCTAGATGGCGTTGGACATGGGCGGTACGGACACCGTCCTTGGAGACAACTAGAACGTCAATACCGGTAATTATGCTTGTGGTCTTTCTATCCTTGTTCAATAAAACTTTCTTGTTTTTGCCACTTCTGCCGGTTTTAAAAAGAATTGAGTGATAGTTCCATAGTAAACTTCTACATTCAACCACTCAATTAACTTGCGTTCAACGAGCAAATGAAAACATTCGACATGCGTATCTCTAATATGAGGTGTCCCACGACCCTCAAAGAGGGAGGTGCTCGACGGTTTTGAGGATTCCCCATTTGTAAATAAGATTGCGCATGTCGCAATTCCCACGAAGTTCCACCTCATTACAATGACTTGATATGACGGTACCTGCGATACAACCAACCACGTTTCCTTATCCAAGCAAAATTTAGCTACCATCCTTGCTCTTTGGGGAACTCTGTAACCAGTTATGTGTGAAAGAATTGGCATGTCGTTCTTCGTACTAAAACTTTCTTGGCTCATACAGTTGTTGCATGCGTCAAATTCTTCTTTCGATGAATTAGTTAACACTTTTAAAGCACAATTTGCTAGTAGTATAAATATCGAAAACCAAACCAGCGACTTATATCATGTCATTAAAAAGCCTAATGAACCTCTACGCACTTACATGAACATATACATTTAAGAAATTGTTTTCATCTTCAATTTAAATGGTCTGGAATTTGTCGAAGCATTAGACAAGGAATACCCATGGGAGTGAGCTTTATCATGTGAAAACTAAATATTCAATTTAAAACTTTGAGGGCTCCCAAGGAAAGGAAATGGCACATGTCAGGCTAGCGTAGGGTGATCTATGCATGCCTGACAAGGCTAGTCATGAACGCATTGAGAAAAGAGCCACTAACAACAATCGTACGGTCCACCACTATCATCCTTAGACCATCTACAATGGTGATACTCCAAGTATCATAGAATTTTTTTTAAAGATAAATGTAAGAAGTTTTTATTGTTTCAATGTAATGATTAGTTTTGAGTATCATATATATGATATTCACTCTTACACAAGATCATGAAAAAGCTTACACACTTTTTACTAATTTATAATTAAAAAATAACCTCAACTCTTCAAATTAAAACTTAAAAGAAATGATAAATATAAAAAAAAATTATGATACTTGATGTGAGTAACACCATTGTCAAGTAAAAGAGTATCATAAAATAAAAATAATATTTAAAAATTGATTATGATACTCAACATGTGTATCACCATTGAGGATGCTCTTATGGTCGAGGACGCTACGATCAAGAATGTATTGGATAGAACAAAATGTTTAATTAAAAAGAAGATGTGTCAGACACTCACATTGTACTGTCTAATAACTTTTAAATTTCCATGCCCGAATTGGACAAAAAATTTGAGAGCATGGAAAAAGACATTCGTGGGACGAGGAACAATGACAAGCCTAAATCTAAGAAGGATGTGTCTAAATGGTGCGACTTCCACGACGATCATGGGCATTTAAATGATAAACTATGTCATCATGCAAAAGGAGCTTGCTAGGCTGTTAGATCAAGGCTAACTACGACATGCGATTTTGCATTATTCCCATGCCAAAGAAACATTGGCACGACAAGGTTACAAACAATTTACCTTCATCCTAAGTTACTTCCAAAATAGCAAACTTTATTTCAGGAGGATCTGATGTGTGTGGATGATGTGACTAAATGATGATGGTTCTATTACCATTATCTATCATAAATATATATCATTTTGGAGATTATTTTTTGGTGTTGTAATGATCCACGCCCATTTTCGCCGCGCCCATCATCCGTGAATATTTTTGAAGAAAGGTGTATTCTAATGGTTATATAAGATAGAAGAATATAAGGAGAGAAGATAAAATGATTTTCCCTAGCTCGACCCGCGCCTTATCTGTCGCGCCCCGCGGCCGGGCGGTTACAAACGATTGACTCGGAATTCTTATTGACCATAGAATTTCCGACTTACTTATCACTTTTCATATTTTTCGTTATTAGAATATTTTAGATACAGTTTGGGTTATGTTTTTATTTTAGTAGGAGATTGGGTAGGTGAAATTCTCCTATTTAAGCAGCGTCTCTCCTATGAAGTAAAAGAGGTGCGTGAGTTCGTTCAATTAGACATATTTCGAGTTTTGCTTAGCATGTCTATGTGGAGATAAGTCTATATTTGTTTCATAGTACCGTGAAGTTTATGCAAGTTTGTTTTTTATAAATAATATTCTATCATCATTTGATTCTATTAGTGTTATATTTCCTTATCTTTATTATAAACTTAATAGTTTTGTATAGCTTTTCTAGGCTGATCATTTAGTTGAGATAATAGAATCATTCAGTTATCACAGTAACGTATATTTTAATTTTTTTACAGCAGGGCGTTGCATACACTGTTAAGATTTATCGGTTCTAGTTGCGTCGTATCTCGATTGTGATATTCTTCTTATGAATATATATATAGTTGATGTGTCTTAGATAATGAATACTCCGGAATTGAATATGATATGTTAAACAATTACAAGGAGCTAAAAACATAACAACTATATATATATATTTGTAAGGTAGAATATTAATCACATGATTAATAAAGATCAAATCTTTTTTCTGTTTTCTACAATCATACAAACCGATGTTGTTACTAAAACTCCAATCTTTTACTTGCTAAATATTTCTAAATCCTTCTCCCTATGAGATTCTTCCCCAAGCTTATCATATTCTTTTGTATTGGGTATTCATTAGGAATATTTATTCTAACAATGCTTAACTATAACAACGTTAGTGCAATATCATATTCCGCTGCTAAGGGACACGCAAGGTATCTCGACAATCTTCTATCAGTGTTGATGGACTGTAACGCACGTGGGGAAGTAGATCATCATGATAGTCTGGTAATATATCTGTGTATTCACTAATTGTCTTGTCCTTAGAATTTTTTTAGATCTAGGTATATCAACAAATAAGGTACCCCAAAATTTGACCTTTGGAATAAAAATGATGTAAGACTCTTACAGAATTCGAATCACACTGGCCCTGCAAAGAATCTATCTCCCAATCGTCGCAAGGGCTGGTGTAGGCCTCCTCGGAACTGGATCAAAGTTAACTTTGATGGCTCTTTTAAGGATGACATTAGACATTCTGCATATATTATTAGAAATCACAAAGGAAAAATCATCCAAGATGACACGCGTGAAGTTCATGGTTCGAATGTTCTCCAGGTCAAAGCTTTAGCTGCCTTTGCAGGTGTTAAGGTTGCTATTGGTCTGGGTTCTCCTTTTGTTGTCATAGAAGGCGACAATCTCTCGGTTATTAATAGCTTGAAGCGTACATGGAAGGTTCCATGGGAGATCTCCCATGTCATCAAAGACATCCACGTCATGAGCTCCTCTATCCAGGCGATCAAATTCAATCATATCACGCGCCTCGATAACTAGGCAGCTGACTTCTTCTCAAAATCAAGAAGGAATTCAACGACAATTTCAAAGTGATGCAATTTTTCTTCTCCCTCAATGGTTGATCATCAAGATAACGTCAACATCCACTTTCCTCCCATATTTTTGGGATTTTCTAAAGATCATCTGCTTAGATGATTTAGGCCGTCTTTTTTTAGAAGAGGGGCCTTTGTATTGCTTGTTCAAAAAAAATACGGTACCCCCAGCATTTTGAAAAAGTGGTTTATGTCTGAGAAATACATGAGTCGTGATAGGATATAGTGGCAAGGTGCGCTACACTATGTATATTATAATAATCCTAGTCCATGCTTATGGCATCAACCTGAAGGTAAAATTCAATGTACAAGACAGCTACTCCCCTTACAATTGCATAACGGACAACCTTTGGATCCATTTGACGAAGTCCGTATCTTCAACATACCCACTGTCCATGAAGTTACCAATAGAATGGGTTGTCCAAGATATAAAAGGTAGAACGGAGCAACTTGACCTACAACTCGGCCGAGTTTTGGGCTCAGTCGGGCCTCTTCCCTCACTCTCCGACTTGCTCTATGTAATTTAGTGTAACTTGGGGGTTATTTTGGGAAATAATTGAGGGAGTTACACTTAGTAGAGGAAAAGATTTAGTTTCTTGAAGGGAGATTGACTTTTCGTTTTGGTTGGAGACTTTTCACTTTACTTTTGGATCAACTTTTGGGAAGAAACCTAGTTCTTGCATTTTGGGAGATTGTTGAAGATCTTTACAAGATTGGAGTGTTCTATTTTAGATTGGATCATGTATTTTTCTTATTCTCATCTAGGTCTATGATTTTCTCCATTTTATGATGCTTTAGATTGCCTCTTCCATTATGCATAACTAATTCCATATTTCTAGGATTAGTGTGATCCCAATAATGAATTTGTAGATTTTCTTCTTGTATTTGTCTTTGATTGCATGGATTCTTGTTTGATTCGATTATAGGGGTCTAGTTCTGATTTAGATAATCAATGAGAATTCTATTACGTTGAGTGTGAAAGGAGATACCCATAGATTTAAATTAGAGATGGCATGTGTCCGAATAGAGATTGCTTATGTTAGAGACTACCTAGAATTGAACCCAAATAAACTCATTTGTTCTTGTGCAGATTTAAATAATCATAGAAACCTAGGCTAGATTGGACTTAACTGAGCACAAAAGTGAATGTTAACCTGGTCTAGTTCTAGATTCTAAGTGCCTAAAGAGTCTAAACTTGATTAGCTTTGCGCGAGAACGGTTGTTAGTTGGAGTTTAGATACGTCTACTATTGTCTGAAAGGAATTACTAGATACATTTGATTGCTTACCGTCAAAATGTCCATGTTATTCTTTGATAAACACATCTTATAATATACCAAGGACTTGTTGTGGTGATCCTTAATCCCAGATATTTCTCATTCACATAACTTTCCCAAAATTGCATTTTCTTATTTTCATAGAATTATCATCAAATCCTCTTCATATGACTTAGCTTACCAGTTTAGTTGTAAAAGATACTACTTTGTCATCGTGAAAACGACACTACAAAAGCTACGATTGACAAAAACAACGAAAAATGGCAAGTTCGCGTCGATTTCATGAACCTGAACATAGCATGTCCAAAGGCCTCCTTTGCCCAGCCAACATTGATGCAATGATCGACGTGCTAGGCGGCCATAAGATGCTCATGTTCATGAATGTCTTTAGTTGGTATCACCAAATTATGATGGATAGTAACGAACAGGAAAAACTATCATTTATCACGAGCAAAGGAACATACTTCATACTGCTACAAGGTAATCCAGTTTGACCTTAATTATATTAATGCAGCATATCAGAGTCTGGCCAACAACATTACCATTCAGCAGATAACATATATACAATGGATGTTTAAATACAAGATATGCTGGTTAAGTCAAAATACATTAAAAACAATAGTGATCACTTACGTGACATGTTTGAGATACTGAAAAGGGACCATATGAAGTTGAATCCCATCAAATGCTCTTTTTGGGTGTTGTCAGACAAGTTCCTCGAGTAAATGGTTACTCAATGTTGAATCCAAGAAAGTCTATATCATATTAAGGTGATTGCCAACCTAAAAGCTCATAGATGTGTCATGGACTTCAAAAAATTGACACGCCGATCAGGGGCACTGGACATATTTATCTCCAAATGTCAATATAACTCATGCAAAGGGAATTAATAGTGAAAAGGAAACAAGCTTAACTCAATTAAGCAAGCAAATCAGGACATTCAACATAATAAAGCAAGGTGTAACTAAGTAGAAAAATAAGAGATTTTAGAAACAAAAAGCACACTGTTTATCATTAAAACCTTACACCTTAGTAGCTGGGGGGTGTCCTAGGAAAACTAGTTAACACTTAAGCAAGCAAAAACACACCGTGAGAAGCAAAATAAAACACAAGTAAAGACACCATAAGCATCACGCTTTCTGGTAAGAGCGAGAAGAGTCTGAAGGATGTTGCTTTGCTCTTATTGTTTGTCAATTAAGAGTTGGATTTGTGTTTGAAGCTCAACTAAGCACTTCTCGACTATGGTGTGCAAAGATTGAATTGCTGAGACAACACTAGAAGACTCGCTGGCAGCGGCTGTAATGATCTCTCTAGACTGAGTTCTGGACGAGATGGATGCTGGCGGCAATGACTTGGAAGGCTTCGCTACAAACTCGGCCACCTTTCCATATTAAAAATGTCATTGAAGCTGGTCTCTGATGTTGGCTTGTACAGACCTCCGTTCTTCAACATTCTAGCGATTATATGTGGGAAAGGGAGAGGACTGTCGTGGTGAGCGCGAGATGAGGTCATGTGAGTGAACATGATCTGAGCTGTGTTGATGAACTCTCCACGAAGGCACTACACCATGATGCAACAGTCTGAGATCATCACCAGATCCATGTTGGTGTTGCGAGGAGTTACATTCATGATGATGAAGTAGTGGAGGAGTCACTTTGACGCTGATAAATGTTTTGTTTTCAAAGTCGCTGGCAAACTCTTCCGAAACACAATCTCCTTGATCGCATTTAAGCCGCTTGTGTAATTCTTCTTGTATACACGCCCAAAACGAACGAGCGAACCATCAGGTACTGGTTCCTGACCATCCGCTTTTGCTAGATCTTTCACCTTAAAACTCTCTTCATCATCATTACGCCATTTGAATGAAATCATAGAGAACTCACCAGATGCTGAAGAGGAGTTGGTGAAGCACGAGTAGAACTGTCTCACTAGATCTAAATCCTCTTTGCTAACTTCAGTATCCAATTTGTCCCAATTCCAGAGATTGAGCAGATATCTGAACTTGTCTGACCCTGATGTATCTTCAATTGCCTTTATAATCTATGGAGGCATGGTTAAAGGTGCTAGAATATCTCGCTTGGTAATACCTAGTGGAATGGGTGGAACTTTGTATCTGCATCTGTCTCTTTCTTCGGTTTCTTCTCAGATTTAGGTTTGGTTTCTTTCTTGACCTTCTTGGGTGGTGTATACTCTGCACTTTCTTCTTCAAACAACAATTCTTCTTCTTCTATCTCCTCTAACTTTCTCTTATTAGTGGCTTTAGACGCGCTTTTAGTGTCTTTGATCAGTCTGTGCTGCTCTGGGGTGAATGCCTCATCATCTTCATCTTAGAATGAAGAGGCAAGAGGGAAAGAGGGCTTGGAGGAGGAGACAGGTAGAGAAGCTGTAATAGGAGTTTTAGCTGGAGTAGTAAATACCTTAGACCTGATGTTCTCGACCTTTGAAAGCACTTTTGAAATTGTGGCAACATGATCTATTACTTGCACAATTTCTTTGCATGAGCAATCACCGGGGTCATTGCCTGCGGTAGCAGCTTGATGTTCATCAGTCTCTAGAGTAGCTGAATCATGAGAAGCTTCTTTCTCTGGAGATGGAGACAAGTGAGGTGATGGAGAAGGAGTGACGACCTTCTTTGGAGTCACTGGCGACTTAGTAGACACTTGCAAGGCCAAATGACAACGTTGCATGATTGCTTCAGTATCCTCTTTTCTTACTCTCGACAGTTCTTTAAGAAGTTGTTCCCTTGAAAGACCGACGAGGGGTAATTTATCAGCCATTTAGAAATGAGGAGTTAGGGTTAGTGAAGGATTTGCTTTGAGCTTTTTGAGGGGATAATCAGACGAAAGAAGGTGTAGCGAGAGAGATTGAGTAGTAGTAGAAGAGAGAGAATATGATAAACACATTAAAATTGATTTGAAATGAATACCGGTTCTTATATAGACTCCCTTTCCTGCTCTTGTAAGCTTCGTATGCACAAATTTTCCCAAGGTGAGAACCCAAAGCTTCTACTAAGCTCGGGATAAAACTCATCACTAATTAGATTATATTAATCAAGAGTAATTACAATGATTCGTAACACTCTCTCTCAACACAATCTATGATCAACTCAATACAAGTGATCCTTTTCACTCTTAAGGCGATTTAGACAACACACTAACCTCATGCGACCTTGGGTAAGAGTAGCTTTCCTCTAGCTAACACTCTTAGCAATTCGCTCTTGCTTTCTCCTCTCAGCAACTGAGGTTTCCCCTAAGCACTCAGCTCTCTAGCATTTCCAAACTTATTCTCCAAGTAAAGCAAATCCTATATTCTATGGAATGAAGAAGTACATGTTGGAAATACGTTGACAAATCCTTCCAAGGATCGCATCAACGATTCCACACGCATTTGTACTTATTCTCTTGAGTAACCATTTTTTCCACGTTAGCAATCCTCTCCACACCACTTGGCTTCCTTTATTCATCCAGCTTGGTGATCCTTGTTCATCGCTATCTATAGGTAGAAATCACACATTCTCCTATTCTTATCTTATCGTCCTTCCTTTCATTGCGCCCGAATTCTCTATGCATTGGTGTAGGATTCCTCCGTATGACACTCTCTTTGGCACTTCACTTGTAGACTCTCTCTGATTCTGAAGCACAATCCACTAGCTCGCATCGACTCTCATCGCTTTAGCTAGTCCTTCTGTCTTCACAACTCATCACCTGGGTCTTTTTTTCCTTCTTTTTTTTCTTCACCACTTCCTTGGAGAGACTCACTGTCCATGCTAGGCCTCAAGCTAGTCTCTGCAGAGACTAAGCTAGTCCGCTTGTGCCAAAGCTACGTGTTGAGCTAGAGTGTGGAACTATATAGCTCAATCATTTCACTTGTTTTGATGATGATTAACATATGTATTTGATGTCCATTGTGTGTGATAATCTTTCCAGGAATAGCTTGAGGAGTTAGGAGAGTAGCTTTGACACAAGCAGACTAGCTAGTGACTAGCTTTGAGCCTAGAGAGGAAAGAGAGTCTTGCCAAGGCAGTATTGAAGAAATAAACGAAGAAAATAAAGACCGAGATGATGAGTTGTGAAGACGGAAGGATTAGCTAAAGAAAAGAGAGTCCCTCCAAGCTAGTAGATCACGCTTCAAACTCAAAGAGAGTGTACAAGTGATCAAGTGCCAAAGAGTGAGTCCTACGGAGTAGTCCTACACCAGCGCATAGAGAATTCAGGCGCAGTGAAGGGAAGGCCGAGAAACTAAGGATAGAAGAATGTGGGATTTCTACCCATGGATAGTGATGAACGGGGATCGCCAAGCTGGACGAATGAAGGAAGCGCAAGAGATTTGGAGAGGATTCCCAACGTTGACAAAATGGTTACTCAAGAGAAGAAGCATTAATGCGAATGGAATCGTTAATGCGCTCCATGGAGGGATTGGTAACACGGATTGCCAACGTGGACTTCTTCATTGCCATAGATTACATGATTTACTTTACTTGGAGAATAAGTTTAGAAATGCTATAAATATGTGAAATAGATGATGTTAGGAAAATGAGAGCTGAGAATAGCAAAGAGAGCTAAAAGCTAGAGAGCTGAGTGCTTAGGGCAAACATTACTTGGTGAGAGGAGAAAGCAAGAGTGAATTGGTAAGAGAGTTAGCTAGAGGAATGCTACTCTTAGTCAAGGTCACGTGATGTTAGTGTGTGGTCTAAATCATCTTGAGAGTATAGAGGATCACTTGTATTGAGCTGAACGTAGATTGTGTTGAGAGAGAGAGTTACGGAATGTTGTAATTACTCGTGATTAATATAACCTAATTAGTGGTGAGTTTTATCCTGAGCTTAAAAGAAGCTTAGGGTTCTCACCTTGGGAAAATCTTGCTTTGAGCCGAACTTATCATCTAACAATTTTAAGGTCAAATTATTGTAGCCAAACTCCTCGTCCGCGACTCTAACACACTAGCTTACTAGCTTGTTGTTTTATCTTGGAGATTAGACTAGTTTAAACGTGTTTTGAACTTTCATATCTTTTAAACACTTAAGCGAGTTGATCGAGCTACTATTTTATAAGTGTGATCCGTTCTTATTGAAGGTCGAAAACCTACAATTGGTATCAGAGCTTTGGACACTCACTTGCATTAATTCCTACTATATAATCTGAATCATGGGGAATGACAAAAATGTTTTCAACCTAGGAATCTCTTTAGCTAAGCCTCAGAGCTTAGATGAGGGTGAACTAGACCGGTGACTCACTATGACTAGAAACTATATCAAACAAACAGACTATCAATGTTGGAGAATTATTGACAAAGGTGAAGAAACTCTCCAGGATGAAACAAACACATATAAATTGGGACCAACGGAGTATGCTACACTTTAGGTCAAATGCAAAAGCAAAGCAACTCATTCTAAATGCTCTCTCTCGAAAGGACATGGATAAAATCATGTCATTGTCCGCAACGGAGCTCATGTGGAACGCTATCATGGATATGCACTACAACAGTGAGGATATGAAGAACAATCATCGATTCGAGCTCCAAAAGGACTTCCATTCGTTTAAATTGGGTGAAAGCAAGTCTATTTCAGACTATCATTCTAGGTTCCAAGTTCTATGTGAGAAGATGTCCTCCACGGGACTGAAGGTACA
Source organism: Phyllobates terribilis (assembly GCF_046119375.1). Classification (NCBI taxonomy): domain Eukaryota; kingdom Metazoa; phylum Chordata; class Amphibia; order Anura; family Dendrobatidae; genus Phyllobates; species Phyllobates terribilis. Next base: position 12,113 of record NW_027369703.1, on the reverse strand, counting down.
ACCCTAGAAACTCTATTTATCTTTTATTCATGGTGTTAATGCTAATCTTGACACAACTAAATGTATAATGCTAAAGAAAAAAGAAACAAAAGAGTTGCATGTATGTTTACTTGCTGGAAAATTAAGAATACAAGAAACTGAGGATCAAAAGGAGTCGCTAGCATCAAAGGAATCCCAAGGAGTAGCTCTGAATCTCACCCATGTTCATCAAATGGTGGAAGACAACGATAAATCTGACAATGAAGAAGACTGGGAACTAGCAATGATGACAAAGCTCGTCAGAAAGTTTTTCAAGAAGAAAAATGGTTTAACAAGAAAAGATTACAAGCCAAAAGACCCCAAGCATGTCATGTGATACAACTTCTCAGGTAAAGGTCATTTAGCCAAGGATTGAACAAGTGAAAGGGTGGATGCTAAAGAAGAACCAAGAGGATCTGAAGCACCACCTTGAAAGGCATTTGTTACTTTATGGAGCGATTCGGATGATGAGCTAGACGTTGGAGAAGCACCAGAGAACTGCTTATTCGCCACCAAAGAACTCAGACCTGAACCTTAATTTGAGGTAAGCCTTCTCTCTGAATCTGAGGGTGTACTCGATCAAGCGAATCTATCTGAAGACAAGCTTGATCTGAGCAATTCTGATTCCTCATAGTCTGTTATGACTATATCTTAGGAAGAGCTCGATAAAGCGAGTCATGTGAAAGACAAGCTTAACATGAGCGAGTCTTCTAAGACTCAAAGTGTATGTACTACGCCCTCAAAAGGCAAGCACGTACAAGCAAAAGCACAACGAGTGTTACCTTCCAAAGGTGAAACTCACCAAGTGATAGATCTGAACGATGATATCTACTATGAGCGAGTTCCTAGAACTGTGAAGATAAAAGGTCTACCTTCTAGTTCTTGAATCGTGAGTTCTAGCGTTCCTACGAAGTAAACACTTTGTTGGAAACAAAAAGCATGATTCTATCTTGCAGGTTAGATTGAAAAGTAGATGGCACAGAAGCATATCTTAAGCTACTCTCATTTCACAGATAAGGAGTTTTCTATCCCCTTCATGGCTGAACCGAATAAACCAAGCGTGCTTCAATAACTAATACACATCTCTTTCACTCATGTCTTACATGGGATGAACACCTATGTGATAACAATTATCTTTAGTCAAAGCGAGTCTCATTCATGGAACAAGCTATATATATCGTTCAAGCGAGACTCAGATATGTTCAACCAAATCTTTGAGGACCTCAACGATTCTTTATTCAACTCGCTTGTTAGTTTAAGCTTGAGTAGCTTAAACTTTTCACTTGTTTTGATGATGATAAACATAAATTTGATGTCCATTGTGTGTGATAAGCTTTCCAGGAATATCTTGAGGTGATAGAAGATTAGCTTTGACACAAGTGGACAAGCTAGTGACTAGCTTTGAGTCTAGCGGGGAAAGCGAGTACGGCCAAAGTAGTGTTGAATAAATAAAAGAAGAAAATAAAAGCCCAGGTGATGAGTAGTGAAGACCGAAGGACTAGTTGAGAAAAGACAGTCGTAGTGAGCTAGTGCATCGAGCTTCAAACTCATAGTGAAGTGTACAAGTGATCAAGTGCCAAAGAGAGTGTCCTACTCCTACACCAACGCGTAGAAGATCCGGGCGCAGTGGAGGGAAGGCCGAGAAGAAAAGGATAGGAGAATGTATTTCTAACTATGGATAGTAATGAACGGGGATCGCCATGTTGGACGAATTAGAGAAGCGCAAGTAGTGTGGAGAGGATTGCCAACATGGACAAAACGGTTACTGAAGAGAAGAAGCACAAATGCGTGTGGAATCGTTGATGCTCTCCATGAGGGGATAGGTCACACGGATTGACAACATGGAATACTTCATTGCCATAGATTATGGGATTTGGTTTACTTGGAGAATAAGTTTAGAAATTCTATAAATATGTGCAATAGGTGATGTTAGGCACACGAGAGCTGACAGAAGCATTGAAGCTAAAGGCTTTAGATGAAAACTAGAGAGATGAGTGCTTAGGGAAAAACCTCACTTGCTAAGAGGATAAAGCAAGAGAGAATTTGTAAGAGTCGTAGCTAGAGGAAAGCTACTCTTATCCAAGATCGTTGGTGGTTACTATGGGAGATAAATCATCTTAAGAGTAGAGAGGATCACTTGTATTGAGCTTAAGGTATATTGTGTTGAGAGAGAGTGTTATTAATTGTTGTAATTACTCTTGATTAATATAATCTAATTAGTGGTTAGATTTATCTCGAGATTAGTAGAATCTTAGGGATCTCCCCTTGTGAAAATCTTGCATTTGACAACTTTAAGTTGAAAGAATTGTAGCTAAACTCATCTTCCTCAACCCTAACATACTAGCTTACTATCTTGCTTTGTTTATCTTTAGCCTAGATTAAATATGTTTTCAACTTTTGTATCTTCAAAAAACATAAGCGAGTTGATCGATCTAATCTTTTATAAGTGTTAGCCGATCAAAGCTACTTGATCCGTTCTTAGCAAAGGTCAAAAACCTACAATTGGTATCGGAGCTTTGGACGCTCATGTGCATTAATTCCTACTCTCTAGTGTGAATCATGGGAAATGAAAAAACCATTTTTAACCTAGGAATCTCTTTAGCTAAACCTCATGTCTTAGCTGAGGGTGAACTAGACTAGTGGATCACTATGACTAGAAACTATATCCAACAAACTGACTACCACTACTACAATAAATGTTTTTTATCCCATAAACTTATTATCCCGGAGTATGAATATCAGGGTTACAAATCCTTATAGACACAAGAATAGCGAGATATAATATTTAGATAACATTTAAGCCCAAATTTTCTATTTGACCTTCAGGCTAAAAATTGTTTGTTGTATATTGTAAACTCTTTTTGAGCACAAGAGTGTTGTTTTTTGCCAATATCCGGGTTTTAATGTCCTCTATCCAAAATATCCGTACACCTTACTCCCATATCCAGTAAATTCGTTTTTTTTTAATTAAATAAGATCCAGGACCTTTCCCAAATTGTTCTAAACAAACCCTTCTCGTCTTCATCTTCTTGCCCATCCCCAGAACTTGCCCCAAAACCTAATTCTCCACCCACCGTTCCAGCCTTTTCTCGTCTTTGATGTACCTCATTTCTAGTCTCTACCATCTAGCGGTAGTTCCTGTTCTGCTCTCCGGCGATTCGTCTGCCCACCGACGGTTTCTCCAACGACCCTTCCATTGATATGAAATAGAGGTGAGAATGATAGATGAAGAATCTGTTGTTCAAATAGAATAATCAAAGTCACAAGATGTTGAAGAAACTCTGGGGAAAGAAAGAGTTTCATGCGAGGATCCAAGTTCGTGATAGAGAAGACTTGCTAGACAAGAGAGAGTGAGAGATAATTGCTTGCATAGCTCATTAGCTCCTTCTTACATTGACTTATATAGCCTTAGTTACAATCCTCCTCTCCTTCTCCTAATCATCTTTTAACCTTTCAAATGAAGAAATTAACGGCTTAAGAATCATTCAAACAGAATGTACAAACAACCAACTATTTCCCATATCAAATCTACCCTCGTTGAGAAGACCTTGACCTCAAGGTCGGAATGTGGGAAAACGTCTTGCCAGATCAAAGAGGAACTCCCATGTGGCCTCCTCCTCGGGTTGATTAGTCCATTTCACCAATACTTGTGTGGCGGCTCGACCCTGGCGATTAACCATCCTACGCTCAATGATAGCTTCAGGCTCACGAGTGAATACATCAGGCAACACAGACCGCAGCTGATTGGGATCCAACGAAGCCCCAACATGCTCCTTAAGTTGGGATACATGGAAAACAGGATGTATACGAGAAGACTCAGGCAAAGCTAACTTATACGCCACACTGCCGCACTTGTCAATCACCCAAAAAGGACAAAAATACATCATCACAAATGGCAAAATGCCTCTTAGATCGCCGAGCATTAGCCGATTGAGTCATTCTGTTCTGGGCTCGAAGTAAATGAAACCGGAACAATTGGATCATATTCTCCATTTCTTGACGATTTTGAGCTACAACATTTACTTTACTTTCACCAGGTAGATAAGGTAAATGCACTTGTGATGTTCGTCCATAAACAATTTCAAATGGGGACATCAGTGCAGAGGAATGGTATGCTGTATTATACCAATACTCAGCCAAAGGAAGCCATTTACTCCAAAGAGTAGGTATGTCACAGCACATACAACGCAATAAGTTTCAAGACAACGGTTAACAACCTCAGACTAACCATCAGTTTGTGGAAGATATGCAGTTCAAAGGTTGAGTTGGACCCCTTGCAATGTGAAGAATTCCTTACAACATTCACTCACAAATATTGCATCTGTTTCACTAGTAATAGACCCAGGGAAACCACGTAGACAAAAGAAATTGTCCAAGAAAACTTGAGCCATAGAAGCAGTAGTATAAGGGTGCTTCAAAGCCATGAAATGAGCTGCATTGCTCAACCTATCCACAACCACAAATATGGCAGAAAAATCATAAGAGAGGGGTAGGCCATCAATGAAAGCCATTGTGATATCTGACCTTATAGATTCTGGCATGGAAAGAGGTTAAATGAGACAAGAGAGGCAGAAGAATCTTATTTACTCTATTGGCAATTATTGCAGCTTCTTATGAACTGTTGAACATCATCTCTCAAGCCCTTCCAAAATAAAACTGCCTTAACTCTTTACAAGGTTGCCTCCCTCCCAGAGTGACATCCAACACTAGAAGAGTGAAGCCAAGAGAGAATATTATCCTTAAGAGATGAAATATATGGTACCATCAACTTACTTTTTCATCTGAGCACTTCATTGATATAAGTAAACTCTGGTTTCACTAATGGATCACTTTGCAAAGATACCATAAAAGCCTGCACTGAAGGATCTATCAAATAACCCTCCTTAATTTCCTGCAAGAGATCTGATTGGAGTGAGGAGATAGCCACATGAAGTATAGGAGATTCCTCCACCTGAGAAAGAGCATCTGCCACTAAATTTTCTTTCCCTTGCTTGTATTGGATTTCATAGTCAAATTCAAGGAGGTTAGGAAGCCATTGTTGTTGAATAGGTGTATTCAAACGTTGCTCGAAGACATACTTCAAACATCTCTGGTCAGCTTTGATAATGAAATGATGATGGAGAAGGTAATGGCGCCACTTGTGTAGAGCAAAAATCATAGCCAACAGTTCATTTTCATAGATTGAAACTAACAGCTCTTTACCTTTCAAATGCCTGCTAATGTAAGCTACATGGTGTCCATCCTGCATCAATACATCTCCAATACCATATCCACAAGCCTCGGTCTCCACCAAAAAGCCTTTGGAGAAGTCTGGTAAGGCCAAAATAGGAGCTGTACATAGGGAATTCTTTAGATCATCAAAAGCTGTCTGAGCAAGATAATTCCATGAGAAACTATCCTTGTGCAATAACTGTGTGAGAGGTCTTGAAAGAGAGCCAAACCACTTGACAAAACATCTATAATACTCAGCTATCCCCAAAAATCCACGTAGTTGCTTTGTAGTAGTTGGCACAGGCCAATCCTTAAATGCACTTATCTTAGAAGGGTCAGTAGCAATGCCCTCAGCAGAGAAAAAGTGACCAAGGTATTCAATCCTAGAAGCTGCAAAGACACACTTGCTACCTTTAGCAAACAAGCTATGCTCCCTCATTAACAGGAAAACATTCCTCAAGTGCAAAACATAGTCCTCAACAAATGAACATATAGACCAAAATATCATAAAAACAATGAAAACACAGTATTCATGAGAGATTGAAAAGTAGCTGGCGCATTAGTAAAGCCAAATGGAATAACTACATACTCATAATGTCCATTGTGTGTCTTGAATGTTGTTTTTGGAATGTCCTCCTCAAACATTCGCACTTGGTGATATCCTTCCAGCAAGTCAATCTTGGAATAGACCTTATAATTGGCAAGCTCATCCATTAGATCATCAATAAGGGAAATGGGATACCTATCTTTAACTCTCAAATCATTCAGGTACTTGTAATCGACACGCATACGCCAGGCTCCATCCTTATTTTTAACCAAAACCACAGGAGATGCATAGGTTGAACAACTATCCCTAATCACACCAGACTTAAGCATATCTTTAACCATGGCATCTATCTCGTCTTTCTGTTGCAAAGAATAACGATAGGGTCTCTGATTTAACAGGATTAGATCCTTGCAAAAGAGTGATTTTATGGTCATGATTCGGCTTGGAAGGAGGGTAAGTAGTAGGCTCAACAAATACATCTTGAAACTCATCAAGAATAGCCTAAATTTGCATAGGAACAGGAAGCTCATTCCATGTGAAAATGGTAACAAAGGGCTGATGTACTAGAAACATGGATAACTGCATCCCTTGATTCATAATCATGTCCACTTTCATTGCCTTAATTTCCCTCACAGAACCTAGTCGAATTCTATTCAAAACAATCCTCCTAGTACTGACCTTAAACTCCATTGACAACTACATACTCATATTGTCCATTGTGTGTCTTGAATGTTGTTTTTGGAATGTCCTCCTCAAACATTCGCACTTGGCGATATCCTGCCTGCAAGTCAATCTTGGAATAGACCTTAGAATTGGCAATCTAATCCATTAGATCATCAATAAGGGAAATGGGATACCTATCTTTAACTCTCAGATCATTCAGGTACCTGTAATCGACACGCATACGCCAGGCTCCATCCTTATTTTTAACCAAAACCAAAGGAGATGCATAGGTTGAACAACTGTCCCTAATCACACCAGACTTAAGCATATCTTTAACCATGGCATCTATCTCGTCTTTTTGTTGCAAAGAATAACGATAGGGTCTCTGATTAACAGGATGAGATCCTTGCAAAAGAGTGATTCTATGGTCATGATTCGGCCTGGAAGGAGGTAAAGTAGTAGGCTCAACAAATACATCTTGAAACTCATCAAGAATAGCTTGAATTTGAACAGGAATAGGAAGATTTTCCATGTTGAAAATGGTAACAAAGGGTTGATGTACTAGCAACATGGATAACTGCATCCCTTGATTCATAATCATGTCCACTTTCATTGCCTTAATTTCCCTCACAAAACCTGGTCGAATTCCATTCAAAACAATCCTCCTACCGACCTTAAACTCCATTGCCAACTTTTTGAAATCTCAAAGAATTGAACCAAGGTTTCCAACCATTGTATCCCTAAAACCATATGACAGCAGGCTAATGGAAGAACCATTACCTCAGTAGCAACAACTGATCCTGATCTGAAATGTCAAGAAAAGTTGTCAACCTTAGAGCATACATCCAAGTGATTTCCATCTGCAACTGTTACTCTAGTCTTGCCAATATCAGTGAATTTACACCCAAGTCCCAGAGCAACAGATTTATCAATGAAATTGTGTGTACTTCCTGAATCAATGAGGATAAACAAGAATTTCTTACCACCTAATCCTCTCACACACATGGTTGAATAACAATTATCCCTTCCATGGCATTCATAGAAATCTCAACCTTGTCAGTATCCTTGCAAACCTCCTCCTCTTGAGGTTCATCAATGATGTCATCCTCAACCTCCAGAGCAAAGAGTTGTGTCTTCTTGTGTTTGTATAATGTCCGGAGATTATTTCTCATCACAAAAATAACAAAGACCTTTAGCTCTCCGTTCATTCATCTGCTCAGGCATCAAGAACTTCCTTCCAACTGACTCAACATTCTTTGTCGGAAGGATTGCCTTAGCATCCTCAGATCCCACCTGTTTTCCATCGCCAAGCCACTCCTTCTTCTGAGTCCAAGAAGACTTACCAGAAGCGAATCGAGGATTCTGATTCATGAATGGTCGGCGCGGGTGTGCGGATTCGTAGAGCATCCCCAGCGAATAAAAATGGTGGATTGATTTTGGATCAGACATTCTAACGTGCATTTGCGTGTCGGTCTCAAGCCATCCAAATAGACACTGATCAAATAATCTTCAAGCAATTGTACACGAGTTCGAATTGTTTCAAACTTAGAATGATATTCAGCAACTGTCTATGTTTCATGAAGGTTCTTGAGATCGTCCATCGGATCATCAAGATTTCGCGAAATCATTCAAGCATAAGCAATTTATACTTACTCCAAATCTGTAAAATGTCAGGTTTGGATAAAACGATGTATTGATGCCAACTAGCTGCTTCATCTTCGAAGGGCATCAAAGCAAGCTGGATTTTCAAATCCCCTGGAGAGCGATCAACCGAATAAAACTTAACACATTTGAACATCCAACTTTGGCGTTGTTGCCATTGAATTTTGGAAAATCAAGGTGAGACAACATTGTCAGCGATTTGTATGGAATCAGCGGCAAAGGTTGTCAGCGAAGTTGTCCGGTGTCCAGATCTGTCGAGTCGGCCTTCTGAATAATGGAGCAGTAGAGTTACGTTGCGGAATTGAGAGATTTTTCAAAGCACCAAATATCATCCTCAAATTTCCCATCCATACGTTATGAAGATTCACTGAGTTTGCCGTCGACAATCGATTGCACCTTCATTGTCATGGACTCCTCATTATCTTTTAATGCAGATTCAATTGCAGCCTTAGCACGAGTGTCTTCCCATGGAAAAAGGTCGCAAATTTCTGGCTCTTGATACCTATGATACAAAACAGAGGTGAGAATGATAGATGAAGAATCTGTTGTTCGAATAGAACAATCAAACTCATAGGATGTTGAAGAAACTCCGGGGAATGATAGAGTTTCACCCGAGGATCCAAGTTTGTTGATAGAGAAGATTTGCTAGACAAGAGAGACTGAGAGATAATTTCTTGCATAGCTCATTAGCTCCTTCTTACATTGACTTATATAGCCTTAGTTACAATCCTCCTCTCATTTTTCTAAGAATGTTTTAACCTTGCAAACTGAAGAAATTAACGGCTTAAGAATCGTTCTAACACAATGTAAAAACAACCAACTATTTCCCATATCATCCATCCCCGATTTCTCCTATATAGCGTGATGTTGTGGAAAAATCTAATTAGTAAGTTATGCTTAAATTGTCTATAAGGAATGTGACATTTGGAATTTATACAGTGTCCTCTATCATTTGGGGTCAATTCGGGGATCTCAGTCAATATATTTGAGTTGAAGCCCTTGAACACTCAGGTTATACATGCTTAATGTTACTTTGATGTTCAAATATGATTGCGAATGGCATGTACCAACAAATTTTGGGCAATTGAGTAAGTATATTTTGTTTTGCAGGCTTGTGTGTTTTTTTCCTTTATTTTAAGGGGGTAGGGGTTTGATGAGATAGGCTTGCTTTAGGGAATTTTAGCATGCATTTTATAGAAATCGTGGATTCAATTTTTTCTAATCTGACTTTAGAGGTCTTTTTTCTGTTGTAATTTTCCTTGATATGTTTATGTCTGCCTTGCAGCTCTGTTTAGCTTCTAATTTAGATGGTTGGCTTACAATGGACATGACTACTTAAGCACAAGTATCTCGAAGAGTCAACACGTCTCGACGAGAGGCTCTATTTCAATCTTGTCTTCCTTAGCTGAGGGTAAGGCGGTCTAAGCTCCCAGAATCCGAAGTGCTCGTCGAACAGTCCTCGGTGAGTCCTCGCGGATGTACCAGCACGACCAAATCCACGGGAAAGGGGGGGGGGCTTCCTATGGATTTGGCTCTCCGACACTCAAGTCAGTAGCAGCTCCATAGAGGGGAAATGTGTTATGGTAAGTTCTCGAGTATAAAAGGACAATGGAGTACTTTTGGCTCTGAACTTCGGCAGAGTTTAAGTACGGATCAGAAAAAGTGATCCCTTCTCCGTGTCCCGCATAATTGTATTTATGAGAAAAGCTATATGGGCCGCTCCTTAATGGGCCTTTTTCCCTTTTCTCTTATTTTGGGCCATAAATCTATTGGCACAGAATCAGGTCGCGGGACCCGCCCCAACATTCAGCCCCACAGGGTCCTCGACTAACTCTTGCTCGAGGATCGTGTGCCTTCGTTGGTCGAGGTGAGGTCTCGCAAGCCTGCGCTGAGCTTTGATAGATTTCAGCTGGACGAGTGGTTTAGTATTACTTACCTGGAATCGGCTTCCTTAGATGCTCGACTAGATGCTCGACGATGCGCTAGACTGATGTTCCTCGTCCACCTATGGCGAGTTGTGATGTTTGTTCCTCCGCTCGCTCCTTCGGGTAACGTTTTCCTTCTCGCGCCATTTTTTTTGAATTTACTTAAGACAACTGTGTTTGGGCGGGCTCCCTTCTTATCTTCGCCACGTGTCGCGTCAAGGGCTACCGACGCTTTGTCTCCCTCCTACTATAAGAGGGGACCCTTAGCATTTTCACATACTTTTTATCGTCTCTCATAGCTTTCACCTTCCATGCTCTCTTCTCTCCTTTAACTTTCCGGCGATCTCGTCCTCTTCCTCCGATTTCCATGACGCTTCCCCTGCTTCCTCTTCTTCACCGGCACTTACTTCTTCTCTTTACTCATGGCTTATCGCACCGGTTAGTGCTCTCCACCTTTTCTTTTTCGAGTTCTTACGTTAGTTATTGATCGGTTCTTGATCTGTTCTTGTTGCTTTTCTTGTTTTGATCTTCTCCTACGTGCGATTGCATTTGTATTCGTGTTTTTCTTACGCAAAATCGCTTAATCAAGAAATGAACGGTTTCTTTTCTATTCCGGTGGATTAAACCGGTGTCAGACCAGCATGCCTCATTCAAACTCCTTCTTGGCATTGATGGCGGAGGACAGATATTCTCCACCACTAATGCCTTTTTTTCGAAGCTTTTTGGGAAGTTCTACTTTAATGGCGGCGGGGGATTTTGCAGTGTCTTTTGGGAAAACGCGCCACTCTTGTCAGAGCTTCCCTCCCCTTTTGTCTTATCACCATAAATGCGACTTTTCAGCTCTACAAACATGATTTTACCCTTTTGCCCTTCTCTTTTCTTGCCTATGTCTTTTTCTTTTTTTGTTTTTGTCCCAGTTCTCGAGGTACCTCGCGAAGGTTCCACCCTCTCGTCTTTTCCTCTACTCGACGAGAGTTAGTTTCGAAATATGTTACATTCCTCTTTGCGGGGTAACTTAGACCTTGAGGACTAACTTTTTTCTATCTTGCCACAACTCAAAGCACCTCCTCAGTCCGAGACTCGGAGGTAAGTTTTCGAGAGTCTGACTCCCTCGAGGAGAACTCGTCATCGACGGTCTCTTATCGGCCCGTTTCTGAGGATGAGGATTGGGAAGCCCAATCGCCAAACGAGGCTGGGCCTAGTACCGAGGTACCGCCCCCAAGCTACAACCCTGATTTATGATACCTTTCCACCATCGCCCAAGCCCGTAGTGCTCGACGATATCGTTGTACCTTCTGTCGTTCCTGCTCGATCCCCGCGCGTACTTATTTTAGATGGGCGTATCGCTCCTGTTCCCTGTGTGGTTAAGGTTACCAAATGAGGGTCTCGACTTCAACTGTCAAAGCCCGTTATTTAGTAGACTACGCGGCTGATTTTCCCTTCCCTGCTGGGATGGTCTTAGCCTTGCTGATCAAGAATGGGAAGATGCTCGACAACTACGGCCCTTACTTCCCCATTAGCCGTCATGCCTTGATTGTGGGCTTCCGGTTGCCCCTCGCTCAGTTTATTCGAGACATTCTCGACGAGCTTCATCTTAGCCCATCACAAGTTCATCCTAACTTCTGGAGGCATGTGACTGCCTTTCAGCTCCGATGCCAAGAGATCGGCTATATCCCTTCCGCCCATCTCTTCCGGGCCTTGTACAAGCCTAACAATTACACCTGGGGATACGTCACATGCACTTGTATTTACAACCCCGTTCAAATAAGATGCCCGACAATGAGACTGGATGGACTCGTCAATGGATTCTAATTAAACCTCCCCGGAAACATAGGGTGAATCACCGCGTCCAAGTATCCAGGGTCGCCAAGTGGGAGACTATGTATACGGTCGAGCAGCTCTAGAAGACCAGGAGGACTTTTGCGCGTTTTGCAAACTAAGTCCTAACAGATACAATGATATAGTGACTATTGACCTATTGGCCCGAGAAGAGCTCAGCTTGATTCCTCCTCCTCATAGTAGGGATACCTTATATTAACGTTAAGTCTTGTGTTTGTTATGCTTATGCGTTTCTGACTTATTTTCTT